>NW_027269361.1:0-160000 GCF_023055355.1 Agelaius tricolor | reverse complement strand
GATGCCTTCTGTCATTTCGGTGAGAGAACCTTCCAGAGCCCTGCCCTGCCCTGCTCACACTCTCCGTGCCTCCCCTCCCAGCCTGGGGGCTGCAGGAGGGGCAGAGGGCAATCAGTCCCTTTGGAAAAACCCAAACCCGTGCCCTGACAGATGGGTGGCACTGCCAGGCCAGGGTTGGGAGCCACAGGGTCCTGAGGAGCCGCTTCCATTGGGAGCAGCTGCTCTGAGGGAAGGGAAGGGAAGGGAAGGGAAGGGAAGGGAAGGGAAGGGAAGGGAAGGGAAGGGAAGGGAAGGGAAGGGAAGGGAAGGGAAGGAGCTGTCCCTTTCTGTGCTCCGCGCTGGGTGATTCTGGCACGGCCACCGTGGGTGCCAGCAGCCGTCAGGGGTGACCTGGGCTGGGCGTTTGCCAGCCCCACTCTGCCAGAGCTCCCGCGGGGCTGCTCCAGTGCCAGCGCCTCTGTCCTGCTCCCCACAGCTGGCCCGGCCCCTGGCCATGGTGCCCAACATCCCTGGCATCCCCGGGCCCCCCAGCAGCAGCAGCAGCGGCAGCAGCAGCAGCGGGTCCCTGTCGCCCTCAGCGCTCCCGGTGCACTCCGAAGCCAAAATGGTGAGGGGACAGGGGGGCCCTCAGCCTCCAGCAGCTCCTGGCCAGAGAGCCAGGGAAGGGATTTGGCACCAGGCACCCCTGGCTCCCTCGGCACACTCCAGATCCCGCTGTGGGCACGCAGGGACTGGGCTGGACACTGGGCTGGACACTGGGCTGGGCTGGACACTGCCCTCTGGGTCGGACACTGGGTCGGACACTGCCCTCTGTGTCGGACACTGCCGGTGCCCGTGTCCAGCGGGGTGGCTGCAGGGTGTCAGGGGCAGCCAGGGCCCTGGCAGTTCCTCTGATGTGCCTTTTCTGCTGTGCCTTTTTCTCCCCTGGCAGAGGCTGAAGGCCAGCCTGGCAGCGTCCTCCTCGCTGAACGGCAGCAGCCTGGCCGTGGGCTCGGCCAGCACCATGGTGACCGCGCGGCCGGAGCAGAGCCAGGGGGGCCAGCACCCCGACACCCCCTCGCCAGCCCAGCCACAGGTGTGTGTGTGTGTGGGGGTGTGTGTGTGTGTCTGTGTGTGTGTGTGCTGCTGCTGCTGCTGCTGCTGCTCTGCTGCTGCCCTGGGGCTGGGCGAGGAGCACAAAACCTCCCAGCATCCTCCCTGTGCTGCAGAATGGGTTAAAACCTCTTCATTCCAGGGCTGCTCAGCACTGAGGCACTCCCAGCACACCAGGCAGGGGCTGCAGCCCTGCTTCATCTGCCTGGCAGCCCTGGGAAGGAGCGTTTCCCCTCTTCTCCCTGCCCAAATCTGGGTTAAATGCTCCTCGCTCAGGCCATCAGCCGGGCTGGCTCCTGCAGCAGCCAAATGCCAGCAGCCTCCATCAGCGTGGCCACCTGCTCCAGCCCGGCTGGGCTTGCAGAGTTTAATCTCCATATGCTGCACTGGGGCTGGGCTGGCTCTGGTGTGGGGCTGGGCCGGCTCTGTGGGCTGGCCCTGCTCTGTGGGGCTGGGCTGGCCCCGGTGTGGGGTTGGGCCAGCCCTGGTGTGGGGCTGGGGCTGCTCCACTGCCAGCCCTGGCTGCTCTCCCTTTGTTCTCCCCAATAAAACTGGGGCCCTACAAAACCTCCCGTTCCCCGTTGCCTCCCAGAGCTTGTTGGCTGGAGGTTTTGAGGGGAAAATTAATTTTTAAAGCAAATTAGATTCTTAAAAGCCGGGATTTGCTGCTGCCCTGAGCAGCGACCGTGCCGGGCGGTGGCAGCGGGACCGAGCTCCGCTCCGCTCTGCGGTGCCAGCGCCGTGTCCTGCCTGTCCCAGAGCCACTGCTGAGCACAGGCCCTGTCCCCATCCCCTGTCCCCATGTCCCTGTCCCTGTGCCCCATCGCCATGCCCAGCTCTCCCTGTGCTGTCCCCAGGTGTCCCCAGCCCATGCCCAGCTCTCCCTGTTCCTGTCCTGTCCCCAGCCCGTGCCCAGCTGTCCCTGTGCTGTCCCCAGGTGTCCCCAGCCCAGCCCGTGCCCAGCTCTCCCTGTGCTGTCCCCAGGTGTCCCCGGCCCAGCCCGTGCCCAGCTCGGGCGGCCGCAGGCGCCGTGCTGCTGACGAGGATCCGGACGAGCGCCGGCAGCGCTTCCTGGAGCGGAACCGCGCGGCCGCCTCGCGCTGCCGGCAGAAACGCAAGCTCTGGGTGTCCTCGCTGGAGAAGAAAGCCGAGGAGCTGACGAGCCAGAACATCCAGCTGAGCGTGAGTGGGGCACGGCCCTGGCACGGCCCTGGCACGGGGCTGGTGCAGCCCTGGCACAGCCCTGGGCTTTTGGGACACTCTGGGGGTTTTTGGGACGCTCTGAGGGTTTTTGGGACGCTCTGAGGAGTGACTCAGGTCAGTGTGTGTGTCTGTGTGTCCCCTCAGAACGAGGTGACGCTGCTCAGGAACGAGGTGGCTCAGCTGAAGCAGCTGCTGCTGGCCCACAAGGACTGTCCCGTCACAGCCCTGCAGAAGAAGACCCAGGGCTACCTGGGTGAGTGATGGCACCGCCGGGCTGGGCCGGGCCAGGCTGGGCCAGGCTGGGCCGGGCCGGGCTGGGAGGGGACTGTCCCCTCAGGCTGTCCCTGTCACCCCCTGTCTGTCGGGGTCACTGCAGGGCAGGGCTGGCACAGCACAGGACCCAGCAGGGAGTGCAGAGTGCAGGGCTGGGCCAGGACACCCTAAAACCCCTCAGAGCCCCCCAGGGCATCCCTGCCCATCCCACTGAGGGGGATCCCCCAGATTGTCCCTGCGACCTTGGGGTGGCACCAGCTGCCATGAGGGCAGTGCCAGGGCAGGGTGGGTGTCCCTGTGCCCCCCGTGTCCCTGTGCCCCCCAGGTTTGTGTACCCCAGGTTTGTGTCCCTGTGCCCCCCCGGGTTTGTGTCCCTGTGTCCCCCAGGTTTGTGTCCCTGTGCCCCCCCGGGTTTGTGTCCCTGTGTCCCCCAGGTTTGTGTCCCTGTGTCCCCCGGGTCTGTGTCCCTGTGTCCCCCAGGTTTGTGTCCCTGTGTCCCCCAGGTTTGTGTACCCCAGGTTTGTGTCCCTGTGTCCCCCAGGTTTGTGTCCCTGTGTCCCCCGGGTCTGTGTCCCTGTGTCCCCCAGGTTTGTGTCCCTGTGTCCCCCAGGTTTGTGTACCCCAGGTTTGTGTCCCTGTGCCCCCCAGGTTTGTGTCCCTGTGTCCCCCGGGTCTGTGTCCCTGTGTCCCCCAGGTTTGTGTCCCTGTGTCCCCCAGGTTTGTGTCCCCCAGGTTTGTGTCCCTGTGTCCCCCAGGTTTGTGTCCCCCAGGTTTGTGTCCCTGTGCCCCCCAGGTTTGTGTCCCTGTGTCCCCCCCAGGTTTGTCCCCCCCAGGTTTGTGTCCCTGTGTCCCCCAGGTTTGTGTCCCCCAGGTTTGTGTCCCTGTGTCCCCCGGGTTTGTGTCCCTGTCCCCCAGGGGTGTCTGGCTGCTGTGGCTCCAGCCCAGCCCTGATCACCCCTTGGAAATTCCAAATTTGCTGCTCCACACCAAGGCCAGGCTCCCTCCCTCCACGACATCCTGGAGCTCCATTGCTCATTCTCTGCCATCCCCACCCGGCTGCCTCGGCTTGGCAGTTAAAAGAAAAAAAAAGGAAAAGGCTCCTTTTTATCTCCTTTTCTTCCCATAATTTTCTCTTTTTTTAATGCTGGCTGTTTCATTATAACCAAGCCGGGAGCTAAACACGATCTGGGTCCTGCTGCCCTCCCTGCAATGCCAATTCCAGGCTGCTGAGAGGCTTTGGGAGGACGCTGGAGTCCTCTAGTGTTCCTTGGAAAAACGGGAGGATGGGCTGAGAGAGTGGGAACTGCAGGAACACAGGGAGAAAAAAGGGAAAAATTATCTAAAAAATGAAAATTCAGCGTTGTGAGGGCTGTGCCTCGCCCCCTGTCTGGGGCTCTGGGGTTCTGCCCGGCCTGGTGGGGCACAGGGATGGGCTGAGGGGTCCTGGCACAGTTCCTGTCACCCCTGGCTGGCTCTGAGCCCCTCAGTGTCCCCAAATGCCCAAACCCCAGCCCTGCAGAGGGTGGGGGCTCCCCGCTTCTCCCTGCTCATCCCGATTCCCCCTCAGCAGCAGGAATTCATCCACATCTGCAGGCTAAGAATGAGACTCCCCCCTCCCCTCTGCCCCTTTTTATGGCCGAGATTTGTGGCCAGGCAGGTCCTGCACAAAGCCCCAGGTCCCTGATGGGGCTGCAGCTGCCCTGGGCACTCTGAGCTTTATTGTAAATCTGCACTCTTGGGGTGCCAGGGCAGGAGATGGCTCTGCTCGACCTTCCCAGCCCGGGACAAGGAGCCCGGGGAGGGGCTGAGCCCCACGCCTGATTTGTGTTGGGGTTTCACGTGCCACAAACATCCCAGCTCTGCCTTTGTTTGCTCCTGCCAAGGGAGGTGGAATTCCCTGCTGGCACCTCTGGGTGCAGAGCTCTGGGTTGTTGGTTTTTGCTGGGGTTTCACGTGCCACAAACATCCCAGCTCTGCCTTTGTTTGCTCTCCTAAAGGGAGGTGGAATTCCCTGCTGGCACCTCTGGGGCATCTGAGATCTCCCAGGTGATCCCCAGGCTCTGCCTCCCAAAATTCTGGAGGAACAAAGGGAAGGAGGGCTCTGCCTTTGTCTGCCCCCGTCCCCTCACGGGGCTGCAAATTCCCCGAAAAACGGAGCAGGCAAAGCCTCGTGATGGGCTCTGATTGATTTTTATGGCTTGGGAAGCAGTAAAGAGCAAAGCAGGTGATTTAGGTAAAAAATGCCCCCCAAAGCCCAGCTCCTGGGCCTGCTGAGGGCATCCTGCTCCCCCTGGCAGGTGGGGAAGGGGCTGCTCAGCCTTGGCTCCAGAACCTGGGGGGAAATTAATTCCCGTTAATGAGGAATGGATGGGCAGGGAAGGAGCGGTGGGATGAAGGCTGTGCCAGTGCTGCCCTCCTCGGGAAGCTGTGCTGCTTCCTGCCTGCAATTCAGGAGCATCCAGCGGCTCCCTGGGATGGGGCTGCAGTCCCAGCAGGGTGGGGAGGGTCCCTGTGTCCCAGCTCCTGCTCCTGTCCCTGTCCTGCCCCGCTATGCCCTGGGGTTGGCTTCTCGCTGCTCCAGGCTGGAGCGTCCAGCCCGTTCCTGCTGGTCCCTGATCCTCCTCTGGGCCAGCAGCCCCACTGCCACCCCAAACCAGCCCCACTGCCACCCCAAAGCAGCCCCACTGCCACCCCAAACCAGCCCCATTGCCACCCCAAACCAGCCCCACTGCCACCCCAAACCAGCCCCATTGCCACCCCAAACCAGCCCCATTCCCCACTCCAAACCAGCCCCATTCCCCACTCCAAACCAGCCCCACTGCCACCCCAAACCAGCCCCACTGCCACCCCAAACCAGCCCCATTCCCCACTCCAAACCAGCCCCATTGCCACCCCAAACCAGCCCCATTCCCAAACCAGCCCCGTTCCCCACCCCAAACCAGCCCCGTTCCCCCCCAGCCCATGCCCTGTCCCCCGTGCTGCCCCTGCCGTCCCTGACCCTCTCCTCTCCCGCTCCTGTCCCGCAGAGAGCCCCAAGGAGAGCTCGGAGCCCTCGGGCTCGCCCGCGCCCGTCATCCAGCACAGCTCGGCCTCGGCCGCGCCCAACGGGCTCCGCTCGGCCGCCGAGGCCGTGGCCAGCTCGGTGCTGGCCCACATGGCCGGGCAAAGGACAGAGCTGGCCGTGCCCGCGGCCTCGCCCGTCATCATGGCCCCACAGTCGCACTCTGCCGGCAGATGATGGCCCCGGGCTGGGGGCACCCACACGGACTGAGCACAGCCTGCACCGCCCGCGGGGCGCGGGGCCTTCCCTGTCCTGTCTGGGGTTGTGTTCCATGGGGCACCGGGGCCTTCCCTGTCCTGTCTGGGGTCTGCTCCGAGGGGTGCAGGACCTTCCCTCTCCTGTCTGGGGTCTGTTCCGAGGGGCACTGGGGCCTTCCCTGTCCTGTCTGGGGTCTGTTCTGAGGGGTGCAGGACCTTCCCTGTCCCTCCTGGGGTCTGTTCCGAGGGGTGCAGGGCCTTCCCTGTCCTGTCTGGGGTCTGTTCCGAGGGGTGCAGGCCCTTCCCTGTCCCTCCTGGGGTCTGTTCCGAGGGGTGCAGGACCTTCCCTCTCCTGTCTGGGGTCTGTTCCGAGGGGTGCAGGACCTTCCCTCTCCTGTCTGGGCTTGTGTTCCATAGGGCACCGCAGGGACCTTCCCTCTCCTGTCTGGGTTCTGTTCTTCTGGTTCTGGTTCGGTTTGAGTTAAGGGCAGCTCTGGCGCTTTCCCCCCCAATGGAGCCCCAGGGAGGGCGGGTTCAGGGCTCCTGTGGCTGACACTAAATCTGGGGAGCCCCAGGTGCTGGCCCTGTCCCTGGGCAGGGGGCTGTGGCACTCTGGGGACACTCTGTGCTGTCCCTGAGCAGGGGGCTGTGGCACTCTGGGGACACTCTGTGCTGTCCCTGAGCAGGGGGCTGTGGCACTCCATGCTGTCCCCATGTGCTGTCCCCAGGCAGGGGGCTGTGGCACTCCGTACTGTCCCCATGTGCTGTCCCCATGCTGCAGAGGGCACAGGAGGCTGTGACATCCCTGCTGTCCCTGTGCTGCCCCCCAGGCTTGTCCCCACTCCCCAAATTGTTGCACCTTCACCAGGAGCCTCCCGGAGCTCTGAGCTCTGGGACCGAGGGCTCCTCCCTGCCCCAGCCCCAGCCCCTGCCCCAGCCATGGGGGAGTTTTGGGAGCCAGGACTGCTCTGGGTTTGTGCCCCAGCAGCTGGGACAAGGGGACAGCGTGGGGCTGGGGACAGCGTGGGACAAGGGGACAGCGTGGGACAAGGGGACAGCATGGGACAAGGGGACAGCATGGGACAAGGGGACAGCGTGGGGCTGGGGACAGCGTGGGGCTGGGGACACCGTGGGGCTGGGGACAGTGTGGGGCTGGGGACAGCGTGGGACAAGGGGACAGCATGGGACAAGGGGACAGCATGGGACAAGGGGACAGTGTGGGGCTGGGGACAGCGTGGGGCTGGGGACAGCGTGGGGCTGGGGACAGTGTGGGGCTGGGGACAGCGTGGGGCTGGGGACAGGCGGGTCCCCAGGCACTCAGGGGCTGCTCTGGGCTGGGTGCTGGGACAGGGACAGCCTGGCCAGGGCTGCTCCTGCATTCCCAGGGAATGGGAGTGGGACACAGGCAGGGACAGCTGGCATTGACAGCAACAGGAGTGCCCAGAGCGGCCCCAGCCCGGCTCCCTGGGCAAACCCAGCCCTGGTTCCCTGGGCAAACCCAAACCCAGCCCCGGCTCCCTGGACAAGCCCAGCGCACGCCCTGGGAGCAGCTCCCCCTCACAGACCCCGGTGACCTCAGTAATGGTGGCCTTGAATCAGGGATTGTTCCGAGGGAGGGAGCGGGAACGGGGTCGGGGTTTGGGGTTGGGGTTTGGGGATGGAGCCTCTGTCGCTGCCCGGCCGGGGCAGACAAAGGAGCCACCCCTGAGCTGGGCAGGGCCAGGTGCCACCCTCCACACCAGGAGCTGGGACCGGGTCCCTTGTGCTGCTGGGGGGACACTGGGCTCTGTCCTGGGCGTGCCTGGGTGGCTCCAGAGCTTCCCCAGGAACCTCAGATGGAGCCGGGAATGGGAAATGATGGGGAATGGGAAATAATGGGGAATAATGGGGAATGGGAATGGGAAATAATGGGGAATAATGGGGAATGGGGAATGAGGAATAATGGGGAATGGGAATGGGGAATAATGGGGAATGGGAAGGGCTGCCATGTGTTTTGGGATGTGGAAGGAATCTTGTCCCTGTCCATGGAACTGCTCCAGCCCCTGGGATTGCTGCCCCTCAGGTCCCTCCTCAGCCAAGCCCCCCTCAGGTCGCACTCGCCACTTTGGAGCCAGGTTGGTTTGTCCAGGTGATTCTGGTTGGTTCCTCCACGCTTGGAAGGTTCCCAGGGACAGCGAAACCCAAAGCCAAGGCTGGGCAGGGCACTGGGATCTCAGCACTGAGGTTTGGGGTGTTCCCAGCCATGCAATCCGGCTTCTCCCCCTCCCTCCCTCCCTCTTGGGCAGCTCTTCCTCAGCCGGGACCGGGGTCAGGGTGGGTTTGTGTCGCTGCTCCCGCTCTCCCCTTTTTCCTCTTGCTCATCCCAGCTCCTCTCCGTGCTCCAGCCCCGGGAATCTCCCGTCGGGGTCCCACACATCCCCCAGACCCCCTTTTCCCCCTAAAGCTGTTCCTAAAGCCCAGTCTGGGGCTCACAGCTCTCCCTGTCCCCACCAGGGTGTTTCTGCCGCAGGGCGTGGCCAGGAGGGCCCAGGTGAGGCCCTCAGGTGAGGCCAGGGAGGGCTCAGAGCCGTTTTGGGGGATCCCTGGGGGGCGGCGGGGGGTGCAGGGTGCAGCAGCTCCTCCCGTGGCGTGGGGGGCCCGGGTGTCCATCCGGGGCAGGGGGAGCTGAGCTCGGGGCGTCCCCTCCGGTTCCCCCGTTTGCTGTGGGGGCCTTGGTGCACCAGGAACGAGCAAAGGCTGGAAAATCCAGGCTTTGTCTGCTGGGGCTGTCCTGCCTCGCTGCTCTTCCCGGGAATCCTGGTGGTCCCCTCGGGATGGGGCTGCAGGAGCAGCTCCCCCCGTCCCTCCCTGCCCCGAGCTCCCCATTCCCACATCCCCCATCGCCAGTGCCTTGAAAATTCTGCAAATCCCGAAAAAGGAAAGCTCCAAAGGTGGTCAGGGACAAGCGGGAGCGAGCTGAGTCCGGGTCCGGCCGTACCTGGGTCACTCACAGGGTTGGAGCTTCCCGTGCCCATTCCCCGTGTGTTTTACCCCAAAAGCAGCCCCGCCTCGCTTTGTCACCAGTTTTGGGGCAAACCCCCCCGATTCTGCTCCGTGCCGATTCCTCCCCGGCCCCGCTCGGCAGCGCCGGGCGCCTGCACTTTGCTCTGCCAGCCCCGGGCATCCCGGGGGCCGAGCCTCCCTCCCGTCCCCTCTCCTGTCCCCTCCTGTCCTCTCCCGTCCCCTCTCCCGTCCCCTCTCCTGTCCCCTCCTGTCCTCTCCCGTCCCCTCTCCCGTCCCCTCCTGTCCCCTCTCCCTGCCGGGACCCGCGGCCCCCGGGGGCTCCTCGCGGCTCTGCGGGGTCCGAAGGCTCCGGTGGGGCCGGGCTGGGGCAGCGCGGGGAGCGGGATCGGCTGCGGGGTTTGGGGTTTGTGGATTTTATGGAATTCTGGATAGGAACGGGTGGATGGCTGCAGACCCCGGGGGAGCTGCTGCTCCCTCCCTCCTCCTCCTCCCTCTTCAGCCTCCAAATCCCCGCGGATCGGGCGGGCTGGGAAGAGTTGGTCCCATTTCCCCCCCGCCCCGGTGTTTGGTCCGGGATTCTTGGCCCGGGTGGGAATTGTGACATTTGGGGGCTCCTGGACCCGTTCCTGCTCCGTTCGCCCCAGGGGGACCCCAAATCGAGCCCGGGAGGTGCCGAAGGGACACGGGACGAGGGTCCCGGGCGCGCCCCCCACCCCCAGCTGCTTTGTGCCACGAGCTTTGACGATCAATAATGGAAGAAGCCAAAAAGGACCCCGAGTACCTGTGTAGTATCTTATCAGTCCATATCGACGCGTATACGCACCCATGTATCGTAGAGCGGCCGCCGCGGGTCCGAGCCGAGCCCCGCAGCCCCCGAGGGACCCCCGGCCCGCCCGGGCTCCTGTGAGCGGGTCCTCACAGCCCCGCGGGGCCCGGGGCCGCGGGGGGACCCGGGGGACTCGTCCCAGCCTCCCCCGCCCTCGGCCGTGTCATACCAAACATGTAACGTGCCTTTTATTTATGCTGCAAATATAACATTAAATATTACCCAGGAGCCGCCGGCTGCTGCCCTTTGTGGGGGGTGCGGGCTGGGGACACCCCGGGGTTCACCGGGGTGTGGGTGGCACCGGACCGAGGGTGACACCGGCTGGACGCGGGACTGCCGCCCTCCGCAGTGTCCCGGGCCGCCCCCGGGCGCGATTTTTGGGGCGATTTCGGCTGGTTTGGGGTCGGGGGAGCCGCGGCCGCGCCGTCGGGGCTGCAGGAGCGCGCAGCGACCACCGGGGGGCGGCAGCGAGACCCGGCCGAGCGGGGGGACCGGGGGGGTCTGGGGGTGATGGGGAACCGGGGAGGGGTCCCGGTGTGGGGGTGATGGGAACCGGGGAAGGGTCCCGGTCTGGGGGTGATGGGAACCGGGGAAGGGTCCCGGTCTGGGGGTGATGGGGCTGGTCGCGGGACAGGGGAGGGGTCCCGGTATCAAAGGGTCCTGGCCTGGTGAGGTCCCGGTGCAGTTCGGGGGTCCCGGGGCTCTCGCTCCGCAGCCCCGGCGGTTCCGGTTGCGGGGCCCGGGCGGGACGGGCGGTGCGGGGCTCCCCTGTCCGCTCATCCATCCGTCCGTCCGTCCGTCCCCGGGGGCGGCTGTCGCGGCTGCTAAATGGGTTTCATTAACGGCGGCGGGGCCGGGGCTGCTCCCGCCGCTCCCCCGGGACCCCCGGCCCGGCTCGGCCCGGCTATAAGAGGCGGCGGCGGCGGCGGGGCGGGGGCGATGGCGATGGCCATGGCGGGGCGCCCGGCGCTGCTCCTGCTGCTGCTGCTGCTGCTGCTGGCGGGGACCCCGCGCTCCGCCCGCGCCTGTCCCGGGACCCCCGGCCCGGCCCCGGTGAGCCCCGGCCCGGCCGCGCCGCCGGGTCCGGTTTGTGGGGGATGCTCGGGGTTGGGGTCGGGGGTCGCTGTGCGGTTCCAGGACCGCTGCGAGCCCCGCTCCTCCCCCGCCTCAGGCCGCCGCCGCAGCCCCCCCCGGGGCCGCCCCCCGCCGCCGCCGCCGCCCTGGGAGCGCTGCTCCGGTCCCTGCGGCGCCCCGGCCGCGCCCCCGGGGCCCCCCGGCCGCCGCCGAGGTGAGCGGGGATGGGGGCCCGGCCACGATCGGGGACAGCGCGGCCCCAAACCCAGCGGGAGGTGGGACAGGGGGGTTTGGGGTGCCTGAGAAGGGTCGGGGGTGCGGGGATGGGGGCTCCATTTCGTGTCCGTGTTCAGCCCATTCCCATCCGTCCGTCCGTCCATCCCCGTCCCTCTGTCTGTCCCCATGGCGTCCCCGGTGCGGATTAACGGTGCCGTGTCCCCCCGCAGGTCGGGCTGGGGGCCGCAGGGGGGTCCCCAGGCCCGGCTCAGCCCCCGCAGCTGGGACCCCCCGGCGGCCCCGTTCTGGACCATGGCGACCCCGCAGCGCTTCGGCCGCCGCCGCTGAGCCCGGCCCCGAGCCCGGCCCGGCCCGGCCGCCTCGGGGGCTCCGTCTGTCCCCCAATAAAGCGATTTGTCCCCCCAGCCCGAGCCCTGCTCTGGTCCCTCCCCGGGATGGGTGGGGGGGACGCGGCTCCCGCCCTCCTCTGCACCCCAGGCGCCGCCGGCCCCAAGCAGACACGGACACGGGGAGTACAAACCCCCCCAGCTTTATTCTGGGGGGCCGATGGCACCCGGGGACCCTCCAGAACGGGGGCCAGGCCGGAGGGGGGCCCCGGGCCCTGAGGTCCGTCTGTCTGTCTGTCTGTCCGTCCGTCCACCCGCAGCGGGGTCGGGGCGGTGGCCGCGGGTGGGGGCCGTGTCCAGAGGGTCCGAGCACTGCCCGGGGGCTCCGGGGGCAGCTGTGGCCACCGCCCCGGCGGGGCTCGATTGCCCCGGGCGGGGTTTGACTGCCCCGGCAGGGTTTGACTGCCCCGGGCAGGGCTCCCTTGCCCCGGGCAGGGCTCGCTGCCCCCGGGCGGGGCTCCCTTGCCCCGGGCAGGGTTTGACTGCCCCGGGCAGGGCTCCCTTGCCCCGGGCAGGGCTCGCTGCCCCCGGGCGGGGCTCCCTTGCCCCGGGCAGGGTTTGACTGCCCCGGGCAGGGCTCGCTGCCCCCGGGCAGGGCTCGCTGCCCCCGGGCGGGGCTCACTTGCCCCCGGCCATGATGCGCAGGTACTGCAGCGCGTTCCGGGCCGCCTGGGCGCGGGCACCGTCGCGGGACGGGGCCGACCCATGGCACACCGTGGTCGGCTGCGTGGAGAGCTCCACCAGGCACTGGTGCAGCCCGCTGAGGCTCAGCGCGTCTGGGGGCACAGCGGGGTCACCCCACGGCCCCGGGCACCTCCGGGGCAGCCGCGGGGTCCGGGGCCGGGCTGAGGGGGCCCGGGGCTCACCGATGTCGAGGTAGCTGATGGCGAAGCTCTGCTCCTCCGAGAGCTCCTGCAGCAGGGCGCAGGCGCCCCCCGGCGCGGCGCTGCCCCCGCGGCTCCGCAGCTGGCCCAGCTTCTCGCCCGCCGAGTTGCGCAGCGAGTCCCAGGTGCAGCCGGGGGCGCGGCCCCGCAGCCCCTCCAGCCGGGGGCACGTCTGGGGAGGGGGCACCGGGGCTCGGGGACCTGCCCAGGCCCCGGGGTCTGCCCCGACCCCACCCCCTGAGGTGTGGGAACCACCCCGGGAACCGCAGGACACCCCCGGAGCCACCCACAGCCCCAAACCCAGCGGTGCCCTCCCCACGGCCTGGAGCAGGGGGCAGAGGGGACTCTGGGTTGCTCTGGGGGACGCTGGGTGGCTCTGGGGGACTCTGGGGTGTCCCTGGGTGAGTCCAGGGTGACTCTGGGGTGCCCCTGGGTGAGCCCAGGGTGTCTCTGGTGCCCCTGGGTGAGTCCAGGGTGTCTCTGGGGTTACTCTGGGTGAGCCCAGGGTGTCTCTGGGTGCCCGTGTCCCTCCCAGTGCCCCCAGTACCATGTTGAACTGGTCCTCCTCGCCCTCGGCCTCGCTGCCGTCGCGTGGCTCCATGGGGACGTTGTGGATCCTCACCAGCATCTTGGCGGCCGCGTTGCGCTTGGCCAGCTTCTTGGAGGTGCCACTGCCTGGGGAGGGGCTGGGCGTGAGCTGGGACCCCCGGAGCCCTGCCCGGGACCCCCGGGACCCCCCGGGCCCTCACCGATCTCCACGAACCGCTCCACCCGGCAGGTCATGGTGAACTCCTTGCGGTGCGCCGGCCCCGACTCCTGCGTCACCGTGTACTCGGGCAGGCGCCAGCCCTTCTGCACCACCAGCTCCTGAGGGGACACGGACACACCTGGGGACACGGCCAGCCCTGGGGGGACACGGCCAGCCCACGTGGGGACATGGGGACATGGACACACCTGGGGACACGGACACACCTGGGGACACGGCCAGCCCTGGGGACACGGCCACCCCACGTGGGGACAGCCCCGAGCCACCATCAGCGGCCCCACACTGGGGCAACAGCCTCCAAAATGGAGATAGCGGCCCCAAACGGGGATAACCGGCCCCAAAATGGGGATAATTGTCCTCAAAATGTGGATAACCAGCACCAAGATGGGAATAATGGCCCCAAAATGGGGATAAGCAGCCCTAAAACAGACATAACTGTCCCCAAATGGGGATAACCAGCACCAAGAAGGGAACAATGGCCCCAAAATGGGGATAATTGTCCTCAAAAGAGGGATAATCCACCCAAAGCAGGAATAAATGTGCCTAAACAGGGATAAGCAGCCCCAAAATGGGAATGATTGTCCCTAAATGGGGATGAGCAGCCCCAAAATGGGAATGATTGTCCCTAAACAGGGATCAGCAGCCCCAAAAGGGGAATGACTGTCCCTAAACAGGGATGAGCAGCCCCAAAAGGGGAATGACTGTCCCTAAATGGGGATGGGCAGCCCCAAAAGGGGAATGACTGTCCCTAAATGGGGATGGGCAGCCCCAAAATGGGAATGATTGTCCCTAAATGGGGATGGGCAGCCCCAAAAGGGGAATGACTGTCCCTAAATGGGGATGAGCAGCCCCAAAATGCAGGTAACTGTCCCCAAAACAGCAACAACTGTCCCAGAATGAGGAAGAGCCCCCAGATGCCATCGTGCTCCCCCCACCCCGCAGATGGGTGAGGTCCCCCCCAGGGCCGTGTCCCCCAGCCCGGGCAGGTGGGTGGGGTCTCTTGGTGTCCCCTGGTGTCCCCCCCCGAAGGTGGCACCCACCTGCAGAGCCCCCACGGGGTTGCACTCGGCCTGGGGGGGGGACACCGGCGTCTTCATCTCCAGGGGGGGGGCCCCTGTGGGGCACAGGGGTCAGGGGGCACCCACAGAGGGGCCGGGGGCGTTTGGGGGGGGTGGGGACACGGTGGCCCCCCTTACCTGGGCGAGGGGGGGGGGCGCGGCGGGGGCCGGGGGGGGCGCGGCGGGGCCGGGCTCTGCGGGGGGCTCCGGGGGGAACGGAGAGCTGGGGGGGGGCAGGGGTCAGAGACACCCCCAGGCATTAGGGGGACCCCCAGACCCCCCTGAACCGCCAGACTGCCCTGGGAGCCCCCAGATCCCCCTGAACCCCCAGACTGCCCTAGGAGTCCCCAGACTGCCCTGGGAGCCCCCAGAGCCCCCCAGATTCCCCTGGGAACCCCAGACCCCTCCCCCAAATTCCCCTGGGAACCCCCAGACCCCCCCCTCTGGAACCCCAGACTCCCCTAGGAGCCCCCAGAGCCCCCATAACCCCCAGATTCCCCTGGGAACCCCCAGACCCCCTAAGCTCCCCTGGGAGACCCCAGACCCCCCCCCCAGGAGCCCACAGACTCCCCTGAGAGCCCCCCCAGACCCCCCCGAGCTCAGCAGAGCCCTCACACCCCACAGGATCCCGCAGCCCCCCTTGGGTGCCCCCAAACTACTCGGGATGCCCCCTCCCCCCAGAGCCCCCCAGAGCCCCCCGGGTACCCCCAGAGCCCCCCCAGCCCCACCTGTGCTCCAGGGGCTCCAGCATGGCCCCCCCCCCTCTGAGCAGCCTCAGGGCCACCTCGGCCGCCTTGTGCTTGGCCGCCTTCTTGCTGGGACCCTGCCCTGGGGGACACACAGGGACCCTCAGGGACCCCTCAGGGACACCGGGGGGGCCCTGCGAGCTTTGGGGTCTCACCGGTGCAGCTGATGGGGGGGACAGGGTGGGGACAAGAGGGGCAGGGTGGCCCAGGACAGCTCCCCAGGGGCGTCCCTGGGTTTGGGGTCCCACCGGTGCAGCTGATGTCCCCGAGGGGACAGGAGGGACAGGGTGGCCTGGGGCCCTTCTGGGGGCTCCCCAGGGGGGTCGGGGTCCCACCGGTGCAGCTGATGTCCCCGAGCGTGACGCGGAAGGTGAAGTTGGGCTGGTGGGCCTGGCCCTCGGCCTTGAGCAGGTCGTAGCCCGGGGTCCGGCCTAGGCGAGTGCCATACTCCTGCAGGAGGCTGATGGGCGTCTTCCCGGGGCTGGCCGCCACCATCTGCTCCAGGCTGGGACACGGACAGCGACAGGGGGTGGGACACGGCGGCGACAGGGACACGGGACAGGGGTGGCACTGCCGCAGAGCGTGGGGACACGGGGGGACATCATGGGGTGGCACTTGTGCGCGCTGTGGTGACACGGGGACGGGGATGGAGCCCCAGCAGTATGAGGGGAAGCGGTGGCACTGCCACACAGCCTGGCGACACGGGCCAGGGATGGAGCCCCGGCACAGCGTGGGGACAGGGGCACGGGGGTGGCACTGCCAGCTGGGACACGCGTGGCACGGCCGGGACACGGGCAGGGGATGGCAGTGCCACACACCGCGGGGACACGGGCAGGACACGGGCAGGGGATGGCAGTGCCACACATCGCGGGGACACGGGGACAGGGATGGAGCCCCGGCTCCCCGTGAGGACAGGGGCACGGGGGTGGCACTGCCAGCCGGAGACACGGCCAGGGGATGTCGCCGGGACACGGGGACAGGGACGGCGGTGCCACACACCGCCGGGACAGCGCCGTCCCCCCTCCCTCTCCCCTCCCCTGCCCCGCCCGAGCCCGGCCTAGGCCGCCCCCACCCCGCCCGCCGCCGCCAGCGCGGGGGGCCCCGGGCGGTGCCGGGCAGCCCCGGTGGGCCCCGGGCGGAGCCGCACAGCCCCGGGGGGCCCCGGGGGTCCCGGTACCTGGGGAAGGCGCCGCCGCTCCGCCGGGCCCCGCCCGCCCCCTCCTCGCTCATCCCCGCCGCTCCGGCCGCCGCCCGCGCCGCCAGGGGGCGCGCGGCATCACGGGAGCGCCGCGCCGCGCGGGGGGCGATGGGAACTGTAGTCCGCCCGCAGGGCGCGCTGCCGCCGCCACCCTCCGGCGGACTACACTTCCCATAACCCCCCGCGCCAGGAGGAGGGCGGGAACGCGGAGGAGGCGGGAAGCGGGGTCACGTGGTGCTGGAGGGGCGGGGAGGGGGCCGTGCCTCAGTTTCCCTCGAGAGGGGTCAGGGGACAATGGGGACAATGGAGACAGTGGGGACATGGGAACATTGGGGGGCAATGGGGACAATGGCGATAATGGGTACAGTAGGGGATAATGTGGACAGTGGGGGCAATGGGGACATTGGGGACAGTGGGGACACCAGGACAATGCGGATACTGGGGACAGTGGGGACAGTGCGGACATGGGGACAGTGGGGGCAATGGGGACAGTGGGGACATGGGGACATTGGGGACAGTGGGGGGTAATGGGAACAGTGGGGACAATGGGGCAGGGGTGGCACTGGTCAGAGTGGGAGCGCTGGGAACACACAGGGAGCACTGGAGATGGAGGGACACCGTACTGGGAGCACTGGGACCCAGGGGACACCATCCTGGGAGCACTGTGACACCCGCACTGGGAGCACTGGGATGGCCCCGGTGCCCCGTGTGCTGCTGGGCCCGGTGCCGGTGCCGGTGCCGGCGCCGGTGCCGGCGGGGTCACGGGGACACCGGTGGGGCGGGTGTTGGAGTCCCGGTGCTGGCGCCGGGAGGTGCCGGTGCAGGCCCGGCAGCGGTGCCGGTGTCAGAGCGGTCCCGGTGCCCGTGCCGCCCTCTCCGGTACCGGGGGTGGTCCCGGTGCAGAATCGGGGTCCTGATGCAGAATCGGGGTCCCGGTGCCGCTGAGGCCGACCCGGTGCCGGTCCTTGCCGGTGCCGAGTGGGGGTCCCGGGGCAGTATTGGGGGGTCCCGGTGCGGTGTCGGGGGTCTCCCCGGTGCCGGTCTCTCCCGGTGCAGTATCCGGGTCCCGGTGCCGGTATCCGGGTCCCGGTGCAGTATCCGGGTCCCGGTGCAGTATCCGGATCCCCGTGCAGTATCCGGGTCCCGGTGCCGGTCTCTATCTGGGTCCCGGGGCGGTACCGGGGTTCCGGTGCGGTACCGGTGCGGTCCCGGTGCAGCATCGCGGTCCCGGGGCGCTGCCGGGGGGGCTCCCGGTGCCCGTGCCGGTCTCTCCGGTGCGCGGGGCGGGGCCGGGGCGGGGCCGTTCCCGTCGGGCGGGGCCGTTCTCGCCGCTCGCCCCGACCGCGGCCCCGGCCCCGGTACCGGCCCCGCCCGCCGGGCCCAGCCCCGCAGCACCGGCACCGCCGGGCCCCCCCCGGCACCGGGACCCCCCGGGACCCCCCGGCAGCAGCGGCGCCCCCGGGCGAGGGCCCGGAGCCCCCCCAGGTACCGGCACCGCTCGGGGGGGGGGGATGCGCCGGGATGGGGGGAGGGGGCAGGGCCGGGGATGCGCCGGGATCGGGGGGGGGGCGGCGGGGCCGGGGGAGGCTCGGGGCCCCCCCCCCATCACCGGGACCCCCCCAGGCCCGGGGGGGCCGCGCCCTCCCCTCCCCCCTCGGCCGCGGGGGGGCTGGGGGGGGTTGAGGGGGGGCGGGGATGCGCGCGGCCTCTTGCACGCGCGTGACCCCCCCCTTGCACACGCGCGTGCACGCTCGTGACCCCCCCATCCCCCCCCGGCCGTGCACGCGCTCGTGGCCCCTTCCACGCGCGCGTGCAAAGGGCGGCAGGTGCGGGTGCGCGCGCCCGCCAGTCCCTGCGCGTGCCCGCGGGTCCCCCCCGTGAGCGCGCACCCCTCCATCCCCCCCTGCCCCCGTCACGCCTCGGCCCCCGCAACCCCCCCCCCCATGTCGCGACAGGGCGCCATGTCCCGACATGACGCGCCGGCGGGGGCGCTGTTTCGCCCCCGCTCCCCTCCTCCCACGCTGCGCTGTCGCGACACGGGCCCGGCGCTGTCGCCTGTCGCAAGTGCCGCCCTCCCCCCGCTCTGTCCCAGCCCCCCCCCGGGTCGCGCCCCCCGCTCCTGCCTCAGTTTCCCCGGGGGTGGGGAGGGGGGGAGGCCCCTTCCCTTACCGGGATGACGTCACCCTGTGACGTGATGTCACCGCGGGGGGACACGCGCGACACCTGGAGGGGCGGGTGGCGCCCCCTCCCCCGCGGGTCCCTCGGGGTGACGCTCGGCCCCTCCCCCGCCCGAACCCCCCCGATTTCAGTGATGACATCACCGCCGGCCGCGCTGTTGCCATGGCGACCGTCCCCCGCCCCGGGGACCCCTCGTGCCTCAGTTTACCCCGAGAGTGCCCGGGGGTGACCCGGCGGGGAGGGGGGGGGGCACGCACGAGTGTAATGGGGTCACACGCGTGTCCGGGGGTCCCGTGGGCACCGGGGGGGGGGGTCACACGCGTTGGGGGTCACCGCCACGTTCCGGGGGTGCCCCCGGCCCCGCTGACCGCTGCCCCCGTTCTGGGGGTGTCCCGCTCGCTCGGGCCCCGCGCACCGCTCGCCCCTGTCCGGGGCTGCCCGGGGGTCTCCGGCCCCGCTGACCGCTCGCCCCCAGCCCCATGGCCTGCCTGCACGAGACCCGCACTCCGTCGCCGTCGCTGGCGCTGCCGTCGGACGGGACCCCCGAGCAGGAGCTGACGCCCACCCAGTGCGTGCTGCGCGATGTCCTGCCCGCCCCCAGCGCCCCCCCCGAGGCCTGGCCCCGCCGGGGGGGCCCGCGGGCCCCCGAGCTCGGCCCCGAGGCCGCGGGGCCGCTGGCGGCCGATGCCGCCCACCTGCGCTGCCAGGCCGGGGGCGGCTTCCTGGAGGGGCTCTTCGGGTGCCTCAAGCCCGTGTGGACCATGATCGGCAAAGCCTACGCGGCCGAGCACAAACACCCGCCCGAGGGTGAGCACCGGGGGCTCCGGGGGCTCCGGGGGCTCCGGGGCACGGGGGTGAGGGAGGACAGAAAGGGGGAAAGGGAGGGAACGGGAAAGGAGCTCCAAAGCAGGGTCCAGGGCAGGGTGGTCCAAGGGGGCAAAGGGCAACTGTGAGGAGAAAAGAGGCGGTGAAGGGCAAAAGCAGAAGCAGGGGTGAGGGGGGAAAGGAGGGTGTGGGTGGGGAGGTGCCAGTACTGGGGGTACACCAGGGGTACCGTGGGGATGGGGGTGCTGGGGGTGCTCCGGGGGTCCCTGGGTGCTCTCGGGCTGTGGGTGCCATGGTGGGGGTCCCGGGGGGCTGTGGGTGCCATGGTGGGGGTCCCGGGGGGCTGTGGGTGCCATGGTGGGGGTGCCATGGTGGGGGTCCCGGGGGGCTGTGCGTGCCATGCCCCGGTGCCCACAGACCCCTGGGAGGTGCCGTTCGAGGAGATCCTGGACCTGCAGTGGGTGGGCAGCGGGGCGCAGGGCGCCGTGTTCCTGGGCCGCTTCCACGGCGAGGAGGTGGCCGTGAAGAAAGTGCGGGACCTCAAGGAGACCGACATCAAACACCTGCGCAAGCTCAAGCACCCCAACATCATCACCTTCAAGTGAGAGGGGGCTGCTGGCACCGGGGCACGGGGACAGCACGGGCACGGGGACAGCACGGGCAAGGGGACAGCACAGAAATGGGGACAGCACGGGCAGGGGGGAATGGGGCATGGGCATGGCATGGGGCATGGAGCATGCTGGAACACGGGCATGGCATGGGCATGGACACAGCATGGGCATGGAATGGATACGGCATGGAATGGGCACAGCATGGACATGGAATGGACATGGCATGGAATGGGCACATTGTGGACATGGAATGAACATGGAATGGACACAGCATGGACACGACAGGCACAGCATGGACATGGAATGGACACAGCATGGACATGGAATGCACATGGAACGGGCACAGCACGGACACGGTGCCCAGCATGGACACGGCCACCAAGGTCACGGACACCGGGGCCCGGGGCACCGTGCGGGGCTGTGCCCTGTGGAGCGGTGGCCGCGCTGGCCCCGGCGGGCGCTGAGGCGGCGCTGTGCCCGCAGGGGCGTGTGCACCCAGGCCCCCTGTTACTGCATCATCATGGAGTTCTGCGCCCAGGGCCAGCTCTACGAGGTGCTGCGCGCCGGCCGCAAGGTCACCCCCTCCCTGCTGGTCGACTGGTCCATGGGCATCGCCGGGGGCATGAACTACCTGCACCTGCACAAGATCATCCACCGCGACCTCAAATCGCCCAAGTGAGCCGGGGACGGGGCTCGGGGCGCCCCGGGGACCCCCGGGCGTGGGGCTGTGCATGGGGAGGGTGCATGGCACAGCGGTGCTGGGACGGGATGGAGCCGTGTCCTTGCTGGTGCCCTGTCCCTGCTGGTGCCCTGTCCCTCCTGGTGCCCTGTCCCTCCTGATGCTGTGCCCATGGTGGTGCCCTGTCCCTCCTGCTGCTGTGCCCACGGTGCTGCGTGTCCATGAGCTGTGTGACCCTGGCATTGCCACTCCTGGTGGCTTCATGCCCGTGGCAGTGCCATGCTCATGGTGGTGGCCGAGCTGTGCATGCAGTGGTGGCGTCCCCTCAACAGGGCCACGCTCATGGCATTGCATGTCCATGGTGGGGCCATGTCCGTGGTGCTGTCCCACGCAGGGCCATGTCCATGGTGGCCTTGTCCCATCTCATCGGTGTCCCACGCCGCTGCTGTGTCCGTGTTGGCGTCGTCTGGTTCTGTGTCTGTGTCCGTGCTGTCCCCTGTCCTCTCCGTGCTGCCTGTCCCCTGCCCTGCCTGTCCCTGCTGTGCCGTGACCCGCTGGTGCCCGCAGCAGTTGCATGTGCAGCAGTGCCCGTGCCATTGACGTGTCATTGGCGTGTCATTGGCGTGTCATTGCCGTGCCATTGGCGTGACACTGGCGTGGCGCTGAGCGCGTGTCCCCAGCATGCTCATCACCTACGATGACGTGGTGAAGATCTCGGACTTCGGCACCTCCAAGGAGCTCATTGACAAGAGCACCAAGATGTCCTTCGCCGGCACCGTGGCCTGGATGGCCCCCGAGGTCATCCGCAACGAGCCCGTCTCCGAGAAGGTGGACATCTGGTGAGGCCATGGGGACACTGGGGACACCGGGGACACTGGGGACACTGCCAGCTGTGCTGGCACTGGGGACACTGCAGTGGCAGGCACTGGGGACAGGAGACATTGTGGGGATGCCACGGAGATGGGGACACTGGGGATACTGGGAGTGACGTGGCGGGGCCAGGGCACATCAGGGACCCAGGAGTGGGGGACGCTGGGGACACCAGAGCGGGAGGAGGTGAGGGGACAGCAGGAGGTCGCCATGGGTGACGGGGGCCGTGGGTGCCCACAGGTCCTTCGGGGTGGTGCTGTGGGAGCTGCTGACGGGCGAGATCCCCTACAAGGACGTGGACTCGTCGGCCATCATCTGGGGCGTGGGCAGCAACAGCCTCCACCTGCCCGTCCCCTCCAGCTGCCCCGACGGCTTCAAGGTGCTGCTGCGCCAGTGCTGGTGAGTGCCCACGGGGACACCCCGAGGGACCCCACACAGATGGGGCCGCGGGGCCAGCAGGAGGGACCTGCCCCCCATGGGACCCCTGGTTGTAGCTGTGCCCCCCCTGTGTCGGGTGCGCCCCTCTCTGCCCCTGGTCCCCAAAACCTTCAGGACCCCCCGGCACTCTCAGCCTCCCCCAGAACCCCCCGAGACTCCCGGCCCCCCCTGAGTGCCGTGTCCGTCCCCCAGGAACAGCAAACCCCGGAACCGGCCGTCCTTCCGCCAGATCCTGCTGCACCTCGACATCGCCTCGGCCGACGTCCTGTCCACCCCGCAGGAGACCTACTTCAAATCCCAGGTACCAACCCCAGCAGCCCAGGACCCCCTTGCTCCAGCCGGGCAGTGCCTACAGTGCCCGGCACCGCCGCAGCCCTGGATGTGCGGGGTGGCCGGAGCGCGGTGGCAGCGGCGGCGCTGTCCCTGTGCCGCAGGCCGAGTGGCGGGAGGAGGTGAAGCTGCACTTCGAGAAGATCAAGTCGGAGGGGACGTGTCTGCACCGGCTGGAGGAGGAGCTGATCAACCGCCGGCGCGAGGAGCTGCGGTGGGGCCGTGCTGGGAGCGCTGGGAAGGGACCGGGGAGGGGGCAGCGGGGGCTGGCGGGGCACAGGGAGGGCTGCGGGTCGCTGTCCCTGTCCCCCGGCCGGTTCTGACGCCACGTGTGTCCCCAGGCACGCGCTGGACATCCGGGAGCACTACGAGCGGAAACTGGAGCGAGCCAACAACCTCTACATGGAGCTGAGCGCCCTCATGCTGCAGCTGGAGCTCAAGGAGAAGGAGCTGCTCAGGTGGGTGGGCAGCGCCCAAACAGCACCCCCGAACAGCTACCCCCACAAATAACACCCCCAAACAACACCCCCAAACAGAACCCCCCAAAGAACACCCCCAATCTTAACCCTCCACAAATAACACCCCCAAAGAGCCCCCCCACACCCTCTGCGCCCATCCCATGGTCACTCCCTGGCCGTGGCCAGCCCTTTGTCCCCCCCATGGTGCTCCCTGACCCCGCGGCCGCTCCCCCCCGGCCGTGGCCGCTCCGCAGGCCCCGCTTGCCCCGGGAGGGGCGCGGGTGCCCACGCGTGGCCCGTGGCAGGCGGGAGCAGGCGCTGGAGAAGCGCTACCCCGGGCTCTTCAAGCCGCGGGTGCCGCGGGGGCTCCTGCACGGCAACGCCGTCGAGACCCTCATCAAGAAGCGAAACGTCCCCCAGAAGCTCTCGCCCCACGGCAAGCGGTGAGCGGGGGCGGGGGTCCCTCGGGGGGGCACCTTGGGGCGTTTGGGGCGGGGGGAGATGGGGGGAAATGGGGGTGCCGGGGATTGGGAGGCCCGGACGTGCGGGTCCAGCAGGGTGGGGGGGCCTGGGGTCGTTTAGGGGCCTGAGGGGACGGCGTTCTTTGGGCTGGGGGTGTCTGGGCTCTTTGGGGAGGGGGGAGATGCTCTGGGGGATCTGGATTTGGGGTCGTTTCGGGGACTGGGGGTGTCTGGGCTCTTGGGAGAAATGCCCCGCGTGTGCAGATGCTTGGGGACCTCGGAGGGGGGATCGGGGTCCTTTGGGGAGTTCTGGGGCTGCCGACCCCGGTGTCCCGGGGAGGGAGGGGGGTTCTTCGGGGCTGTGGAGGTCCCAGGGGTCGCGGTGCCTGGATCCCCTCCCACAGCCGCGCCCGTGTCCCTCCCGTGCCCAGCCCCGACATCCTGAAGCCGGAGGTGCTGCTGCCCAAGCTGGACGCGGCCATGGCGCAGGTGGCGCTGCCGGGGTGTCCCAAGGGCCCCCCGTCCCCAGGGCGCAGCCGCCGCGCCAAGGGCCGGCACCGCAAGGCGGGGCCCCGGGGCGGCTGCGGGGAGCCGGGACCCGAGGCCGGGACCCCCCGGGGTCCCCCCGCCACCGCCGCCAGCCCCGACATCCTCGGGGGCACCCTGGAGGCCGCGGGTGCCCCCCCGGCCACGGAACCCGATGCGGGACCCGAGGGGGCCACGGGCAGCCAAGGGTCCCCCCCGGCGCAGCCCCCCACGCCCGGGGAGCCCGAACGGGAGAGCGGCGCCGGCCGGGGGGGCAAAGGGGCCGCCGGGCAGCACCTGACACCCGCGGCTCTGCTGTACCGGGCGGCCGTCACCCGCGGGCAGGTGAGACCCCAGAGCCCCGCGGCCCTTTTGGGGGGGGGGGGGGAACCCCAGGGCCGTCCCAGAGGCGGGAGGGGGCATGGATTCCTCCCGAGGAGGGGGCGTCAGCACTGCCGGGGCCCTCGCGGGGTGAGGGGCGGGCCAGGAGCGAGGGTCCTTCCCGAGGGCCTCAGGAGGACCCCAAGCCTCCCTCCCTGCGCCCCCAGAAACGGGGGGTCTCGTCGGAGGAAGAGGAGGGCGAGGTGGACAGCGAGGTGGAGCTGCCGCTGCGGCAGAGGTGGGTGCGGCCCCCGCCCGGGGACACCGGGAGCGCTGCGGGTGCCGGAGCCCCCGCCCTCACCCCGCGCCCCCCTCGCCCCCGCCCAGGTGGCCCCCGGGGATGAGCAAGCGCCAGTCGCTGTCCACCTTCAGCTCCGAGAACTTCTCGGACGGCGACGGCGACGAGGGCCACACGAGCGAGCCGTCGCACAGCGCCACCCCCGACGTGGGCAGCACCAACACGGACGAGCGCCCCGATGACCGCTCCGAGGATTTGCTGTCCCAGGGCTCCGAGATCCCGCTGGACGCGGCCCCGCCCGAGGGGCCCGGCCGCCGGCACGGGGGGCTCAGCCCCACCAAGGTGAGGCCCCCACGCAGGGGCACCCCCAGGAATGGTCCCCATGGGGTGGGGGTCCCCTGGGAATGGTCCCCAGAGGGGGCAAAGGGAGGAGGGTCTGCAGGGCCCCCCCTGGGACAGTCCCCATGGGATGCGATGGGGGGGGGAGGTGTCCCCTGAGCCCCCCAGATGGGGTTGGCAAAGGGAAGGGGTCCCCCAGGAATGATCCCCATGGGGTGGGGATCCCCAAGCCCCCAGACGGGGCCATCAAAGGAAGAGGGTCCACAGGGCCCCCCAGGAATGGCCCCCATGGGGTGGGGGGTCTGTGAGCCCCCAGAGGGGGTTGGCAGAGGGAAAGGGGGTCCCTGTCCCCCAGGAATGGCGCCCATGGGACAGAGGAGCCCCCAAGCCCCCAGACAGGGCTGGCAGAGGGAATGGTGCCCATGGGGTGGGGGTGGCTAAGGGAAGGGGGTCCCTGTCCCCCCCCAGGAATGGCCCCCATGGGGTGGGGGACCCTGTCCCCCCCCAGGAATGGCCCCCATGGGGTGGGGGGTCCCTGTCCCCCCCCCGGAATGGCCCCCATGGGGTGGGGGTCCCCAGGCCCAGGGCGGCAGGGATGCCCCAGCCCCGCGTGTGTCCCCAGGTCTCCGAGGACTCCGACTGTGACAGTGCAGAGCTGGATCACTCAGGCAGCGGCGAGGGGCCCCCCCGGCCCACAGCCCCCCCGGGCCTGTGACCTGCGCGCCCCCACAGCCCCACCCTGCACTCCCCCCTCACTTGTACAGCCCCAAATATTTATATAAATATCTATCGCTCTCTACTGCGGCTGCTGCCTTGGGGAACGGGGGGAAAGGGGCAGGGGGATCCTGGAGCCCCCTCTGTTTGTGCACAGGGAGCTGCCCCCAGTTCAGACTGGGAAAATGGGGAGGGGGATTGTCACTCCTGGAGGTGCCAGGGGATTTAGGGGAAAGAGCAGAAAGGGAACAGAACCAACAGCGAGTTCCCATCCGAGACCAGTTTGGAGGGAAATGGCAAAGATCCCCCAAAAATTCATCTGGAGGGGCAAAGTTCCCTCCCAGGACTGGTTCATCCCAGTCCAGTGGGACTCCAAGACCCAACTGGGCCATACTGGGAGCACTGGGTTGGTCCTCCACCCTCTGGAAGGATCCCAAACACCAGCTGGGGTGGTTCATCCCTCTCCAGAACCAAACTGGACCATACTGGGAGCACTGGGAAGAGCCAGAGGGGTTTCAAATAAAGACTGAGACAGGCAGATCCATTAACCAAAATATCCTGCAGGTTCTATTCACAAGGAAAAGCTCCAGTCCATCTTTTTATTCAGTTTTTTTTTTGAAAAATTTCCTGACGTTACAGAACTAAACTGAAATGTTTTTTTTTTTTGTTTTTTTTTGCTTTTTTTTCGTTTTTCTTCCACTCTTACATTTCATGACAAAAACAGAAACTTCATGAGCCGAAAAAACGGGGAAAGGAGGGGAGAAGGTGCTGGGAGGGTGGGGAGAGGAGAGAGAGAAGCTTTATAAAACTAAGATTTGGGGTTCAGCAATTTTAAGAGCTGAACGAAGGAATTAAAATGCTTTTAATTTGAGAAGGGGGGGAAAA
Organism: Agelaius tricolor; assembly: GCF_023055355.1. Classification (NCBI taxonomy): domain Eukaryota; kingdom Metazoa; phylum Chordata; class Aves; order Passeriformes; family Icteridae; genus Agelaius; species Agelaius tricolor. The sequence continues at coordinate 134,064 of NW_027269361.1, read as the reverse complement.
AAAATATAACCCCGAAAAACAGAACAAAAACGAAAAAACAAAAAAATTGAAACAAACTGAACCTGGTGAGTGGCGCGAGGCTGGAGGAACCGAAAATGTACAAACTAGTTTAAAACCTGGGTCGGTGCTAAGGGGCCGCAGATGGATGGCGAGGCGGGGGGGTCCGGGGCCCCCCTAACTGCTGCCCATGCCCCCGGTCTCCGAGGAGAGCCTGCAACGAGAAAAGGGCGTCAGAGGGACCCCCCAGCACCGAGACGGGGTGGGAGGGACGCCCTCGGGGGGCAGGGGGCCCCACAGGGGACCCCCCTCGGGAGGGGCTGGGGGTGCAGAAGCAGCCGGGGAAGGGAGGAGCCCCCCCCGCCCCGGAGGGGTCTGGGGGTGCTGGGGGTCTGGGCTGAGCAGGGCGGGCTCCGCTCCCAGGGCCTGAGGAGGGGGAGATCCACGGGCCCCAGGCGGGGCAGGGAGGAGGCAGCACAGGAGGGGGGTGCAGGGAAGGGGGGCACCTCCAGCAGGGACCCCGGGGTGCAGGGGGGCCCTGGGCCAGCAGGGACCCCCAGGGGCAGCCCCCCCCCAGCCCGGCCATGGCGGCTCCGGGCTCGGCCTCGCTGAGCTTGGGGCTGTGGGTGAGGACCCCCCCAGGCAGGCAGAGGGGACCCCGGGCCGGGCCCGCTGCGGCACAGATCTACCAGAGCAGATTCTCACCGTGGCAACTTTATTACAGGTACAGACAGTTAGAGAGGACAGGTGAGGCCCCCAGGGCACCGGGGATGCAGTTCCCCCTCCCCCAAAAAAATCACGGAGTCCCTTCCCTCCCTCCGCCCCCTATCCCACCCCAAACCCCACAGCTGCACCCAAACTACTCAAAAAAAAATTTAAAAAAAAGGGAAAAGGAGGAGAAATGGAAAAAAAAAAAATAAAAATAACAAGCAACAACTAGAGGCAGGCAGAGAAGGAGTTGTGACCGCTCACAGGACAAGGGGACACAGTCTCTCGGCCGGCAAGGAGAGCTCTGCTGCTGCCACGGCAGCGCGAGCTCGGTACAAAGGAAAATTAGAAAAAAAAAACCCAAAAAGAATTAAAAAAAAAGGAAAAAAAAAACTGGTGTTGCAAGTCTCCTCTCCGGGGTCCTGGTGCTGCCACCCCTGGAGCAGGCTCAGTACGGGGAAAACCTTTGCTTCTCGGCTTTGAGTTTGTTAGTGACACAGGGCACGGCGGGCGCCGCGGCGCCTTTGGCCGCAGACACGACATTTAGCGCCAGGAGAGGGACAGGTTTCATGCCAAGCAGACTGGAGACACAAGGGGCAGTCGGAAGAGGGTTGGGGAGGCTGGAGGGCGCGTCGGAGGCCCCCGCGGTGGCGAGCGAGGGGGTGGTGGTGGAGGAGGAAGAAGAAGAAGGGGTGGAGGGTTGAGAGAGGTTGATGCTGAGGTGGTCAGGGATCGTGACGGAGGCTGCCTGGGAGGAGGGTTTAGCGCTTTCTAAACTGTAACAGAGGAGAAAAGGAAAAACAACAACAAAAAAAAAAAAGAAAAAAAAGAAAAATAAAAAAGAAAAAAAAAAAAAAACACGGGTGTGGGTGGGAGGGAAGGAACAGCACAAAATGCGAAAAAAAAGCACAGGACAAACAGCGAAAACGGCGCAGGAGCCGAGCTGGGGAGGAGGAGGGAGGGAGCGAAGGAGGGAGGGAGGGAGGGAGGGAGGGAAGGGATCGTGCTGCCAGGCCTGGCCCGGCTGCACACGGGACCCCCACACCCCCCGAGGATCCCCGTGCGCCAGGAAGGAGCCAAAGTCCAGAGAAACCCTCCAGCAGCTGCTGCCGAGGGAGCAGGGACACAGCCCAGGGAGCCCAACCCCAAGCAGCCGGGAGATGCCACTGCCAGCTCCAGGCAGGGAACAGGGGCAGGGGACACCCACAGGACAGCCCCGAGCAGAGCCAGGTGCTGCCAGCAGCACCAGCAGCGCCGGGATGGCAGCGGGACAGGACTGGGCAGCCCCAGCAGAGCCGGGCTCCCCGCAGCATCCCTGGGGGGCAGCAGGGAAGGGACAGCAGGCACGGGAGGGCACAGGGAGGGAGGGGCACAGGGACAGGCCTTCCCCTCATGCGGGGCACGGGCAGGGAGGGAGGGGGGCACGGCGAGGCCCTGGCACTCACCTGACATTAATTAGATACTGGGCCAGGCTGATGCTCGCTGCAGATCCAGTTATGGTCACCTGCCGGTCAGTAGAGCCTTCCACGGGGTTGGCAATCTTGATCTGAGCCCCGGACATCTGGCGGATCTCGTTGATCTTGGCGCCCTGACGCCCGATGATGCAGCCAATCAGCTGGGGAGGGACAGGAAACCGGGTCAGATCGGGCTCAGCTCGGCCTCGCCCTGCCCTGCCACCTCCGGGGGGGACACCGGGGAAATTCCTGCAGGGAAAGTCCCAGCCCCACTCTGAGCTGTCCCGGGCGGGAGGGGACGACACCATCTTAGGAGGTGTTTAAAATGAATGGTGAGGATGTGGCCCTTGGGGACATGTCCTTGGGGACACAGTTGGTGGGGGACAGCTGGACTTGGTGGCCTTAAAGGCCTCCTCCAACCTTAACAGCCCCAGGATACCTGGGAGTGGGGTGTTAGGTGGAAAAGGGGGGGTTAAGGGATTGAAAAAAGGCTTTATTGCCTTGAAGATCACTGGAATGGGGACAAGGGATGTGGTGGCAGCCAGAGTGGCCCGGGGAGGGGTTTGGGACGCAGCCACGAGCCCACCACAGCCTCAAAGGCAAGGCCAGAGACCCCAGAGCCCCTGTGAGAGGGGCAGACCCTGCCCTGGGATACTCACATCGTTTGGAATGGTGAGTTCATGGGAGGTGGTTTGGGCAGAGGCATCCAAACCTGCTCGGAGACAGAGAGAGGGGCACGGGTGAGGGCGGGGCAGCCGGGGGGTGCAGCACCCCAAGTGCTGCCAGGTTCAGGCTGCTGGGAGGGCTCCGAGCCGGCGGGGCGGGCACTGCAGGCGGGGGGGGCCCTGCAGCCCCGCTGCTCCCAGCCCTGCCTCCCTGTGACACCCCCAGGCCTCTCCCCTGCGTCCCCTCCATCACGGCGGGACAGTCCCAGAGCAGGGGCTGGCACGGGGGCTCCAGCCAGGCACTCGCCCTCCACTCCCACTCTGGGTCCGGCTTTCAGAGCTCCCCTCATCCTCATCCTCCTCCCTGCTGCCCTGCCAGGCTGTGCTAAGGCAGGCCCTGGCTGGGAGGCTGCTCACACCCCACACGGGGCTGAGCTCATGTGCCTGGGCTGTTCTGAACACACTTTTCCATTTCTCCCCCCTTCCCCGGCCCGCTCCCTGCGAGAGGGAGCAGCGGTGGTGGCCTCAAGCCCTCACTGGGGCTGTGGCAGGGGGACACAGCAGGTGACACCCAGTGCTGTCCCCCAACTGCTGGGGCAGCTCTAGCTCCTGACAGCTCCAGCGCCTCCTCAGCCGGGGGCTGCTCCCCTCTGCGTGGTTTTTTTGGGGTGGGGAGGAGGTCAAAGCTTGGGGCCCACAGCTCGCTGGGACAGCCGAGCCTCCACCCAGTCCTGCTGCTCTCCACTATCCAGCTGTGCTCCAGGGCCCAGGCAGCTGAGCCGGGCTGCACCTCCAGCCCTTCTGGGGCTCCCCTCAACCCCTTCCCCCCCATCCGGGCACCATCTATCAGGGAGAATGAGACCCCGGTCAGCATCAATACACAACAGAGTAACTACAGATGGTGTGTTTGGATCATTACCCCAATAGCCTTTCACCTCTGCAGAGCTGGAGTCAACGCCTGTTAAGATACAAGTCACAATGAGTTTGGCTGTCTTAAGTTTAGTTTAGAGCCCCAAATGGGTAATTTGGACTTTTTTCTTTCTTTTTTCTTTTTTTAGGTGGCTTGGTTGTTTTCCAGCCATCTTAGCGAATGCACAGTGATTTTGGCACAGTCAGCAGTTGCCTGCTGTGGGCCTGGAGCAGCCGGAGGGGAGAGCGGGTGCTGCGGGCGGGGGCTCCCAGGGCGCTGGCGCAGCTGCGAGCGCCAGGCAGGCAGGGAGGGAGGGCAGCAGCGTGGGCGGACGGATGGAGAGCTGGAGGCCCTGGCCCTGCGGCCCAGACACGTCCCAAGAGCAGTGGTGGTTACCTGGCCGGGCCCGGCAGCGTTTGGGGTTAGGTTTGTGAGAGCTCGGCCCCCGGGCGGGGCTGGGCCGCGGCCGCGCGCGAACGCACACGGAGAGAAGGAGTTTCCATACCACTGAATCCAGTGTTGCCATGAGACATTGGAAAGTGTGACTGTTGCATTGCCAACTGGTGCAGCTTGGTCAGCTAAAGGAGGGACAAGGGAAGACAGGGAGAGGGAGAAAGAGAGAGAGAGAGGCTGGCGTTAGCCATTTCCAGGGCCGGGGGCAGCACTCGCCGCGCGCACCCGCACGGACGCGGCCCCGCGCCCGCCCCGGCCCCCGCGCGCCGCCCCGGCCCGGCCACGGCGGGCTGGGGGCTGTGCCCACCCCCCGGTGCAGCGAGGGCTGGAGCAGCGCAGGAACAGAAGCAGAGAGGAGCGGGAGGAGGGAGCGGTGCCCGGGGCACGGCGGGGAGCGCAGGGCGCGGAGCGCGCTCGGCTCTGCCGCGCCGGCCCGGCTTCCTCGGAGCCCCGTCCCCCGCGCCAGACCCCCCTCGCTGCCCTACAGGTGCCAGGAGCAGAGAGCAGCCCCTACGGGATGAGGATGGGTGCCAGAGGATGGAGGTGTCCGACAGCGCCGGCCGCCGCCGGGATGGTCCCTCCGCTCCCGGGCAGCCCCGCCGGGCTGGGCCGGGGCCAACCCCCCTCCCCGACTGCCACCTGCGCCCGCTCGCCGGGCCAGCTGTCCCCTGCCCCGGGAGAGCCACCGTGGGGACACGGCCACCGCGTGCTGGCTGGGGGGGGCCCTTCTCGTGCCAAATTGGGGGGGGCAGGGGGGCAAAGGAAAAGCCAGAGCTGGTGTGAAATGCCAAGCCAGGGAGAGGTGGGTTCGGAAAAAAAATATAAGGAGGAGGGAAGTGTCAGAGAGGAGGTGGGGGAGGATCCAAGGAGAGATCTGAGGCCAGATGGAGCTGGCTGCAGGAGGGCCAGCTGAGGGGGGTGAGTGGTTTTTTTGGGGGGGGGGGGGAGGTTCTGGGGAGCTCAGATCAGATCGAGTATTCGGCCCCAAGCTGAGCCAGCTCGAGTGGAGAAAGCATGGAGAAAATTTTTTGGAAGGTGGGGGAGGAAAAGGGTGGATTTCAAGACAAGAAGTTGTAAATAAAAACTTACATCTGGCTGTGGAATGGCATACTGTCCTTGAATGGTATAGGCCTACAAAAGGAGGAAAACAGTCCTATTAACAACCATCGGACAGCCACCCAGGGACAGACAGATTTCAACTAGCCAGGAAGTCAGAGAGCCAAGGTGGAGAGTTCTCCGGGGCGAGGGAAGTGGGGCAGGAGAGGCGGGGACGGATAAATGCTGTCACAAGCAGTTTCTAGGCTGGCGGTTACTCGAATTGGCCTGACGTGGCGGGTACGGGGAGGGGGTGGGCAGAATCGGTGCCGTCCCCCCCCCAAAAAAAAGGTGGCAGACAAAAAATAAGGAAAAAAAAAAAAAAAAGAAAAAGAAAAAAGGAAAAAAAAAAAAAAACCAACAAGAGAACGGCTGGGATCTTGATGAAGATGTTATGGTGTGGTGAGTCCGACAATGCTGCTATCCCTGCGCCCCCGCGCAGGCAGGGAGGATCCAACGCCCCCGCCGGCCCTGCTGCTGCTCCTGGCCCCTCTCTGCCCCGGCCCGGCAGCTCCCCCGCCTCCCCTCCCACCCCCAAAAAAAAAGTTTTGCCCCGTTCCGAGTCCTCTCGTCACTCCACACGCCTAGGACAACGTCGCCGGGCAAGCTACAGGTCAGTGCTGGCGCTGGCTACCACTGCTCACACGGCCCAGTGCTCGGAGGGGAACGAGGCGAGGGCCTGACCTGCCACAACTCCGTGTCCCCGAGGTTACAGGGGACAGCCACACACTCCAGATTCCTCCTGAAGCTACCCAGAAAGGGCGAGGCACTGGCTGGGGCCTGGCTGGCTAAGGTTTGGGGAGGTCTGGGGGGGCCGGGCAGGTGGGGGCGGGTGGGAGAGGAGGGGGAGAGGGGGGTACACAGCCTCACTTCCAGGTCACCGGAAGAACTGCAGCCCAGGCTGGAATTGGCCCAAGTTCGTTGCCATGCAGTGGCTGCCGGGTGGCCTGCGTGAGGAGAGGTTGGTGGGCTCAGAGTCCAGTTCCCAGTGGACAGGAGTCCACAGCACAAAAAGCCACCGTTGTCGGTTTTGGGGGACGGGGACAGGGATGCCACCCTTGTTGGCAGTCTCAGAGAGGCCAAGGATTGAACGGGCCGTGGAGACTGAACTCCCCTCTCACCTCCTGAGGTGGTCCCTCCAAGTCAGAGTTGAGGCACATGGATGGGGCGGTGTGGGGGTAGCTCGCACTGCCGCTGCTGTACCTGTCCTGTGGATAAATTAGAGGACTTCAGTCTCCAGGGCTGTCAATCCGAAACCTTTCGCTAACACCAAACTCAACATCCACATTAGCTCAGTGCTGATCGAGGGCTCGCCCTGCTCTACGCGCGACTCTGAGCTGCAGACAGAGAGCGCAAGGCCCACCGGGAGCGGGGCCCGGGGGCTGCTGCGGGCCTGGGCCGGGGCCGGGGGCGGAAAGAAGGAAGGAAGGGGAGAAGAGGGGCAAGGGGAGGGAAGAGATGCGTGGCTGTGGAAGCCTGCTCCTCACTGCTCTAACGGGGAGGGGGCCGGCTCCCGCCCCGCCGCTGGCCGGGGCGCGGGGGCTGCCCCCGGTGCAGAGCGGCGGGAGAAGCCGTCGGGGAGGCGGGAGGGGGGGGCTGACCGGGTTCAGGTGGGGAGGAAGAGGCAGGGAGAGGGGCAGGGGTGGGGAGGAAGGGGACGGCGGCAGCTCCGTCCCCAGAACAAGCGTGGCGGGGCTGGGAGGGGGGAGAGCGGAGTCAGGCCTGGCTCTCGGGGAGGCCGGCAGCAGCTACACCCCTTCCCTGACCCCCTTCCCTGCCTACTGAGGCCCCCACTGACCAAGCCAGGCCCTGCCCACCCGAGGGGTGTCCCTGGCACAGGAAGGCAGCGGAGGCGTTGTCGCCATGGTCTCTCCGAGCGTTGGGGCAGCCCCAGGGGCGCAGGGTGGGAGCAGCTGACCCACACCCGGGCCCGTTACAGCGGGACAGGATCCAAGGGACACCCGTCCCCTGTAAGGTGGCTCGGGGCAGGGCTCGGGCCACTGCCCAGCGCAGCGCAGGAGGAACTAAAGCCCAGTCACCTGACACTACTCCTATCTGACACCCTCCCCTCCTGAGAGACGAAGCCTTTGCACACCCCAACCCTACCCGCGGCACAGGCTGAGCCTTTGCACCCCGATAACCACTGGCAGAGAGCAGAGAACCCCCAACCTCCGGGCCAGTCACCCACAGAGGTCACAGCGAGTCCTTGGAGCCAGCCCGGGGCAGGGGGGCAGAGCCCGGCTTAGGCAGCTCGGCCCTGTTCAAGCCCCCACTGCCGCCACCACACTGGCAAACGCATTTTTTGGCCGGTTAATTCAGGAGTGTTTTCCAGCACCCTCTCCTCCCAAATGGGCCGTTTTCTTTGCCTGCTGCCCTCCCGCGGCAGGGGCAGGGGCCCGAGGCCCAGCAGAGCCCTTGGGGCCGAGGGCACAGCGTGGGTGACGGGCACGCGGAGCGGCCGGGGCGCGCTGGCAGCTCGGAACGACCCCTGCCCGCCCTCGCTGCCCAGCCCGCACCCCAGGAGCAGAGGAGAGGCCTTACCTGGCCGCCTGCAAAGATGACGGGAGAGCTGGATGGCTTGGGTCGGTACGGGATGGTGACACCCTTCGGGGGAGACTGCGCGACAGGCAGGGAGGACAGGTCAGACACCTCGCGCCGCTGGCACTGGCAGCCCCCTCCCCACAGCCCACACCCCCGGGGCTCTGCTCTGCCCCTCCGGCTGGCCCTCTGCTGACCCAGGGCAGCGAGACCTCCTCCCCACCTGGGCACAGGGCCGAGCGAGGACACCCAGCAGCACAGCAGGGCCGTGGGTGACACCGTGAGCTGCTCTCGAGGCCCTGCTCGACCCCGGTTTTAAGCAGCTCCGAGCCTCACCTGGATGAGGCTGTAATCCCCAGCTATCCCTTTATCCCCCAGAGGCTCCTTTCTTCTCCCTCCCCAGCACTTCCAGCCCTCCAAGGGCAGCAGGATCCCCTGCAGCACCAACTCCCAGGGACAGGCCCGGGGAGGGGCCCTACCTCAAGCATGACGACGCAGATCTGTTTGACGCACTCGATGATGGACTGTGGGATCCCAGCGATGGTGATGGCTCGCTCAGTCGAGTTGGGCAGCATGTCCCCTGCCACCTGGACCTGTGCCCCCGTGCTCTGCCAAGTCGAGGGTTAAAAATAGCCCGTCAGACCCCGGGCAGGGCTGAGACCTCCGTGACCAACCCTGTGCCTGGTTATACATAGCCAAAACTGCCCCCCCAGCTCCTCCTGCCCCCAAAATAAAGTCCTTTAATCCCAGCTGGATACAATTCGGTCACCAGGAGCCTGAGGCAGCAGAGGGGGACCTGGCCTCAGCCCGTCCCTGTAACCCAAGCCAAGCCAGCAGAGTTAATCTAACAGCACCCAGTGCTAAATGGCACGGCCAAGGGCAGCGCTGGCCTGGAGCCCATCTCCCTCTCCAAAATCTGGGAAAAGGCTGGGGAGAGGGCGATCAGGAGCCATGGGAACGGGGGAGCAGGAACCCAGGCTGTGAGAGACGATATCAGGCAGAGAAGAGTCTGGCCTGAGTCTCATTCTGCCAAGCACTAAAATACAGGGAGCACCAAAAACTCCCAGTGGTGCCACATCCCTTGGGCAGGGACAACACCGGGATTTGCCCCTGGGAACACCTGAACCCCCGTGGGTCCCCACGGGCTGGGCAGCACGCACCTCTCGGATCTCCTTGATCTTGCAGCCTCCTTTGCCAATGAGGGACCCGCACTGGCTGGCGGGCACCACGAGCCGGAGGGTGACCGGGGGCCGGCTGGCAGCTGTGCTGTTGGTCATGGAGCTGCTGATGTCCTGCGAGGAAGAGGAGCTGTTGAGGGCTCAGCCCTGCGGGGATGGCACGCGCTGGGGACGTGCCCGGCACAGGGACAGGGAGGTGACGCTGGCACCGGCGGCCGAGGCCAAGGTGACCTCGGGGCTTTCCCAGGACTCGCTCAGCAGCCCAGAAAAAACACAGATGTATTTTGGGGAAGCAGCAGCCAAACTCTGCTGCCTCAATGGAAATGGGTTTAGGCACCGGCCCAGGCTGGGTGCCACCTCAGCCAAGCAGGAACTGGTGCTGGAGGGGGCTCGGGGACTGCACGGCTCCAGGGTCAGCACGGAGCCTCCCTCTGCACCAGGGATCAAGGCAGCAGCTCCGGGAAAAACAATCCCGGCGCCGATTACAGCGGTCATGTGCTGGCAGGGGGAGGGGAGGCACAAGGCCAGGGCTCAACTGACCTACTAAAGCAAAGCTTCAGCTCCAAGGCCGGTGCCCAGAGCGCTGCAGAGCCGTGCAGCCCATGGAGGACTCTGGCTCCCTGCATTCGGCACTAACAGCTCCAAGCCCTGCAGCCTTTAACGCTGCAGTGAGGGCAGGGAGTTTGGGGACAGAGCTGCCAGCTCAGGCTTGTTTGTCCCTGGGTAGTGTCCCAAATCTAAAGGGCAACAGAATTTGTACCACCACAAGCAAGGTGAGGGCCACAGAGCTCTGCCCCACACCAGGTGAGGAACACTCCCAACCCCTGCTCCCTCCAATCCAGAAATCTCAACATCAAGCCCTGAGAGCAGGCTCTAACACCTGCAAGATCCAGGTTATGTAGCAGCAAAATCCTCCCTGGAAGTCACTGATTTAACAGGACCAGGGACACGATGCAGCTCCTGCAGCCCCATTTCCTCCTTGGCAGGGCTGGGGAGAGAGCTGAGCTGTGGCGTGTGCTGGGGGGAAGTGGCACCAGCACCAGCAGAGCCAGGGGGATTCCAAGCCCCGCTCTGCTCCACGCTGTGGGCAGGAAGTCCCTGCGGAGCCCTGGCTCCAGCACTGCCTGGACCTTGCCCCAGCACGGCACCGGACAAAGATCGGGGCCAGGCAGGGAGACGCCGCTGCCCATGCAGAACAGCGGCCCTGGGCCCCCCGGGGCCACGCCGGGGTCAGCTCTGCCGGAGACAAGGGATAAACGGGGCAGTGACTGCAGGGGGCCGTGGACACACCTCTTCCAGTTTGTCAATGATCATCGCAAAAGCTTTGAAGATGGCGTTGGTGGGTCCCGCCAGGGTGATGATCCGCTCGGGGCAGTTCCCTTCCGAGATGTTGATGCGAGCTCCGCTCTGCGGGGAGGCAAACGCCACCTCAGTGCCCGGGATTCCTGCGGATCCCCCGCCGGGGACAGAGCCCTCCCTCCTCCTCCTCCTCCCCTCCCTCGGCTCGGGCAGCCATCTTCTCCTCCTCGGCTTCCTGCCGCGCCTGCCCACAGCTCCCGGCATTCCCCGCGCCATGCCGCCGCCGCGCCGCCCGCGGAGCCCGCGCCAGGCCCGCCATCCTGCCCCGCTGCCGGCACTCACCTCCTCACGCATCTTCTTCACCGACTCCCCTTTCTGCGAGGGAACAGAGAAGGGAGAGAGGCGTCAGCGCCGCGGCGGGTGGGCAGGGAGGGAGGGAGGGGGACGGAGAGAGGGGGAAAGGGAGGGCTGGGGGAGTTTGTTCCTCACTTACCTTCCCAATGATGCTTCCCACCTCCTGGGATGGAAACAAAAGCACCGTTAGTCAGCGTTTTAAAAACTCCTGGAGCCCCAAGCCTAAACTCGGCTCTTTTCACAGTCAAAACAAGCTCCTGAGCACTTGAGTTCTGCCCCTCAGATAACCGGGGTTTAACCCAGTTGCACTGATCTTGTTCCCACCTTCGCTCCCATTAAGTCGCTCTGCCCCCCCCCAATAATTATTTCCTTTGCTGGGTGCGCCCCAGGATCTGCCCGGGCACCTGCAGCACGTTCCTAGCCCCACAGCAGCTCCAGGAGACCCCACGGAAGCGCCCAGCCCACCCCGTGCCCCGCCAGGGCTCCAGGCAGGCGGCTGGGGACACGAACCTTGCCGTGCATGAGTAGCCGGATGGTGAGCGTGACATTGAGACCCCCTTCGATGACTCCGGTGTCCATGGTGGGCAGCGCGGGGTCGGCTCAGGCTGCAGCAGCGCTCGGGCCTCGGCTGGGGGGAGAGGGGCTGCGTGAGTGGGGGGCTGCGACCTGAGGGGCTCTGCCAATCCCCCCCAGCCTGTCCAGGCAGGATTCCAGCCTCCCTGTGCTGCTGCGCCCCTCAAATCACCCCTTCAAGTGTTGGGACAATCCGTGGTGGTTTGGCTCCTCCTCCTATGAATTTCCAGAGCTGAACTGGCCCCATCCCATCTGGATCCAGCAACTCTTGGGGTCATGAGGGTCCTGCTCAGCCCCTGCCTCCTCCCAGCCCTGCTCCTTGCAGGCGTTTCCCTGAGGGACAGCTGAATACTTCACGGTGACCCCCGGTAGCACTGGGGACACAAATGGTTCCTGGACACAACCAGGGATGCCGAGGGGACACTGAGGATTAATCGTGGTCCCTACAGGTCCGGGGAAGCCGCTGTTCGCTGCGAGCCCCACACTCTTCCCAACCCAAGTCTTCCTGCAGCTGCCCGATGGGAGCGGGCACCCCAGTCGCAGGGGTTCGGCCCGCTGGACAGGCGGGATTGTGGAGAAAATAAACGGCATCGGCGTTCCCGAGCCCGCGCGGGGCCCCCCGGAGCAGGTTCCGAGGCGATTCCCTCAGACCCAGATAAGGCCACATGAGCGCACGATCAGGTTTCAAACCACCTGAGTCGGCAGCGGTTGCAAAACAGCCCGGCCGGCCCCAGCCGAGCTTTTCATAGGAATCCGGTAAATAAACTCCCATTTCGGCCGCCGCTTATGCCTCATCAAAGTTTAACCACGGCCGAGGCAGGCCCGGGGCCGCGCTGCCTCGCTGGCACCAGGGCTTTGCCGCGGCCTGCATGAGCCCGGCCCGGCATTCCCCCGGTTCGGGGAGCGGAGCCCGGGATCGCAGCTCCGACAGCGGGGCGAGGGCGGAACGGGCCCCGAGCCCGCCCGCCCCGGCAGCCCGGGCCCGTCCCGGGGACAAAAGCGGCCGAGCGGCCCCGCCGGGGGTGACGCGGGCCCGGGCCGGGCTCTCGGCGAGGCCTTTCCGCAGGGAAACTTCCCCGAGCTCGGCCCCGCGCCGGATCCCCCCGCCCCCGGCACCTCCGTCCCAAAGCCGGGGACGCGGCTGCTGCGGCGGGGACGCGGCTCTGAAACGAGACCGTCCCTGAGGCGGGGACGCGGCACCGGAGCCAGCTCAGCCCTGCGGGGCGGATGGGGGGGGAACCGGGCAGGGAGTCCCGGCTCCAAGCCGGGCCGGGGGGAGCGGAGCGGCTGTCCCGGAGCGACCCCGAGTTGCGATGGAGCCCCCGGATGGGACCCGATCACAAGGGGGGTGAAGGGGATCCCGGGCCGGCGGCTCCGAACGGGGCTCGGAGCCCGGCGGGGGGAAACCGGCCAAGCGCCGGGAGAGCGGGAGGGCCGCGGGGAGCGGGGGGAAAAATGGGCCTCTGCATCCCGGACCGGGCCGGGAGGCACCGACCCGGGGCTCCGAACCGGGTACCACACCGTTCGGCTCCGGGCAGGCCCGGGGGGAAGACCCGGATCCCCCGGGGGGGGGGCGGCCCCGCGCAGGCCCGTCCGTGCGCCCCCTTCCCGCTCCGGCGGGGGGAAAACAACAGCGCGGGATGGCGGAAAAATCGGGCCCGGGCGGGAAAAGAAAAAAAAAAAAAACTAAAAGAAAAGAAAATAAAAAAATCAAACTCCAAGAAAACGGAGTAGAAAGAAAGAAAAAAAAAATTCTCCCCACGCCCCTCGGGGCCCCCCCGCAGCCGGCCCGGGCGGGGGGCGGCGGCGCCATGTGACGCACGCGGCGCCCCGAACCCCCCCTGCCCGGTTCCGGCGGGGGGGGGAGCCGCGGGGGGGGCGGCGGGAGGCGGCAGCGGCGGCCCCCGAGCCCCCCGGGGCCGTTTGTGCCCCCGGCCGGCGGCGCGGGGCGCGCGGGCCGCACAGGCCGCACAGGCCGCGCAGGCCGCGCAGGCCGCGGGCGCCGTGAGGGCGCGGCCGGCGGGGGGGCGGCGGGGGGGCCGCGCTGAGGGCCCGGCCCGGGGGGGATCGGACCCGGATGGCGGCCGGGGGGGCGAGGGGGGCCCGCGGGGAGGGCCGGGGGGCGGCGGTGGGGGGGCGATTGGGGGGGGGGGGGCGGGGGGTCGGGCCTACCTGTGTCGGCGCCGGTAACGGCGTTGGGCGAAGGGCGCTCCGGGCGGAGCGGGAGGAGGGAGGGCGGGAGGGAGGGGGGGGGAGGCGGGGAGGGAGCGCGGCGGGCGGGCGCGCGGGATGGCGGCGGCGGCGGCGCGGGCGCGGCTGCTCCGGCTGCGGCGGCCGCGGGTCTGGGAGGGGGCGGCGGGCGCGGCCCGATTTACACCCGCCCCGACCCGGAAACGCACGGCGCGCGCGGGGCGGGACGGAGCGGCCGCCGCCCCGCACAGCGCCCCCTTGCTTCGGGGAGGTCCGGGAGGGGACTGGGGCAATGGGGGGGAACTGGGGGGCACTGGAGGGGCCTGGGGGGCAACGGGAGAGCAATGGGGGCTCTGAGGGAGCTCTGGGGGAAATAGGGGTAAAGGGGAACGAATAAAAATGTGCTAGAATTGTGTATGGGAGCTATGGGGCAACTGGGGGGAAATAGGAAGGGCTGGGGGGCAATAGGGGCAGGGGGGCACAGGGCAGCCCGCGGTTTGTGTCCCCCCCCAAGCCCAGGCCCCCTCGGCACGAAGGAGACGCTGACGCACTTTGGGGTGTCCCAGAGCTTTATTGGGGGACAGGGGGGACAACCCGGGACCCCCCCCACCAGCAGTAGGGGACGGGGGACAGGATGGGGGTCCTGGGGGTCCCAAGAGAGTCCAGGTGGTTCCTGGTGGTCCCAGGTGATTCTGGGGGGTCCTGCGGGTGCCTCAGTCGGAGCTGCTGGAGGAGGAGGACGAGGACGAGGACGAAGAGCGCTGGGGGGGACAGCAGAGCCATGAGCCCCCGAGGGGGGCTGGGGGTGACCCCCTGTGTCCCGCCCGGGTCTCCCCCACCTTGTGTCTCTTGTGAGCCTTCTTCATCCTCTTCTTCATCTTCTTTGCCGCCTTCTTGTCCAGCCCGGGGGGGAGCGAGGGGAGCACTCCCGGGTGGGGGAGCACCCCCGGGTGGGGGGGCTGCGGCAGGCTCGGGCCCAAGGGGGGGCCCGAGGGGGCCAGAGGCGGCCCCGGGGGGTACGGGGGGGGCCCAGCGGGGTACGGGGGCTGCCCTGGCCCCCCCAGCGGGTTGGGGGGCGCCGCGGGCGGGGGGTACACGGGGTTGGGGGGTGGGACCTGGGGGGGGTACGTGGGGTTCGGGGGGTACGCGGGGTTGGGGGGGGGCGGCTGTCCTGGGGGGGAAAAAGGCGGAGATTGAGGGGGGGGTCTGACCCTGGGGGGGGGTCAAGGCAGCCCCCCCAGTTTGGGGTGTCCCCCTGTACCTGCACCAGGGTTCCACATGGCGGGAGACTCCAGGACCTGGGGGGGGCACGGGGGGTGAGCGGGGACCCCCGAACCCCCCCAGGCACCCAGGGCAAACTGAGTCAGGGGGTTTGGGGGGCCCCCCCGGGACTGGATCGAGCCGGGCGGCGGGGGAGCTGCAGAGGAGTCGGAGGGTTTCGGGTGCGGGGGGGATTTGAGGTTTGGGGTGCACGGGGGGGTCCTGGGACTTCGCTCCCACCTTCGCTCCGGCCGCGGCCCCTCCCGGCAGGAAGCGGGGGCGGGGCTTGACCGGGGGCAGGGCTTATGCCGGGCTCCTCCCCGGGGGCGGGGCCGGGTCCTGCCCCCTCCCGCCCGGGTCCCGGTGTCCCCCTGCCCGTCCCGTGCCTCAGTTTCCCCGCACGCACCTGGCCGGGGGCGGCCGCTGGGCCGGGGTCCCCCGGGGCCGGTGCGGGCCCCGCGGCCAAGCGCTGGAGCCGCTGCAGCGCCCGCTCGGCCGAGAGCCGCGCCTCGGGGTCCGGGTCCCAGCAATCCTCCAGCAGCTCCGGCAGAGCCCCCCCGGCCTGTGGGACCCCCACCCACCCGGGTCAGCGGGGGATGTCACCCGGGGATGTCACCCCGAACGGGGACAGCTCCCGGTGCCCTCAGCACCATCGCTCCAGCGGGGAGGGGACCCCTGGGCAGCGACCCCCCCAAACACCCCCGGGTACCCGAAACGCCCCCGGGTACCGAGGCAGGGACCCCCCCTCGGACCCCCGGCCCCCTGCGGGTCACCCCTGCCCGCGCCCACCCGGGGGGTCCCGGGGGTCCCGGGGCTCTGACCTGCGGGGTGCGGTGCCAGGCCGGGGGGATGAGCGGCCGCCGCCTCTCGTCCGCGGCCAAGCGGCGCAGCTGAGCCCCGCTGGGGCTGGAGCCCAGCTCGGCCTCGTAGGCCAGTCGGAACGGCGGCACCGGGGCTCCTGCGGGCGGGGCGGCCGGGGGTCAGCGGGGCCGGGGGGCCGCGGGCAGCGCGGGGGGACCCGCGGCGCTCACCGGGGCTCAGGGCCTGGCAGCGGGACAGGATCTCCCAGAGCAGCAGCCCCAGCGCGTAGACATCGGCCTGGCGCAGCGCCCGGCCCCAGGCCCGCAGGTCCAGGCTCTCATCCAGGATCTCGGGTGCCAGGTACCGCTGGGTGCCCGCCTGCGCCACACCGGGCCCTGAGTGGGGGCTCGGGTCCACCCCGGCTGCTGGGGCCACCAGGGCCACCAGAGCCACCAGGGCCACTGGGCCTCCATGCCAAGGACAGGCTCAGCTGGCAGCCACAGCCCACACTGCCAGCGACATCTGGGGTGCCATCCCCAGCCCAGGGCTGTCACCTTCCCATGCCAGGCCATGCCACCCCACCCCTGTCCCCCCTGTCCCCCCTGTCCCCCCTGTCCCCCCTGTCCCCCTGTCACCTTGCGGATGGCCACGCTGTGCCGGCTGCTGGCGCTGTCCTGGGTGCGTGGTGGCAGCGCCAGCGCCAGCCCGAAGTCGCTGATGGCGCAGGTGCCGTCCTCCCGCACCAGCACGTTCTGGCTGCTCAGGTCCCGGTGCACCACGCTGGGCTTGTACAGCCCTGGGGACACCGAGGGTCACGGGGGGACAGGGCAGGGACAGGACAGGGGGACAGGGCACACCAGGGGTGCCGTTCTCACCGTCACGCCACAGCTCCTGGTGCAGGAAGGCCAGGCCGCGGGCCAGGGACAGCGCCAGGCGCACGCTGCCCGCCCAGGTCCCCACGTGCTGCCCCAGGAAGTGGCGCAGGGAGCCCTGGGGACCCGCGAGGGACACGAGTGGGGACGTGGGGCACCCCCCGATATCCCCCACACATCTCCCCCCACCGGGCCCCCATCCCCATCCCTGTGCTCCCTGACTGTCCCACGCACCCCCCTGAGGCCCCTCAATCCCTTGCACACCCCGAGCCCCCCAAATCCCCGTTACAACCGAGCCCCCCGAGCCCCCATTACTCCCGTACCCCCTGAACCCCCCAGACTCCTGTTACCCCCCTCCCTGTACCCCCCATACCCCCAAACTCCTGTTACACCCACCCCTGTTATCCCCTGAGCCCCCCAAAGTCCCGCGACCCCCGTCCCGGTCCCCCCCAGCCCCCGGGGTGACCCACGGCCGGGTAGAGCTGCAGCACCAGGAGCCCCCCGCGGGCTCGGGGCGCGGCCTCCCGGGTGTGCAGCAGCCTGGCCACGTTCTCGTGCTCCATCAGCGGCAGCGAGTGCACGGCGCGTTCGGCCGCGAACCTCCGGCCGGCCCCGGCCGCGAACGCCTTGATGGCCACGGGCCGCTGGCGCAGCGTGCCCCGCCACACGGCCGAGAAGCGCCCGGACTGCAGCACCTGCCCCGCGGCGGGGACACGCACAGGGGACACGGCTGGCACCGGGTGTCCCCGAGCCCCGGCACCCCCACTCAGGGACCACCTTTGGGGGTCCCTCAGAGCTGTTGTGCCCCCCCCGGCCTGATGCCCCCTCTGCCATGGGTGTCCCCACGTCCCCTCCCCATATGGGTGTCCCCTCCCAGCGCCACCCCCTTCCCTCCTTCCCTGCCCTCCCCCTGGATGCCCCTGTTGGGTGTCCCTCCCGCCATGGTGGGTGTCTCCCGGGGGGTGTCCCTCGCCCCGTGGGTGTCCCCTGCCCCGTGGGTGTCCCTCGCCCCGTTAGCGTCCCCCCTTGGGTGTCCCCCGCCCCATGGTGTCCCCGTGTGGGTGTCCCTTGTCCCGTGGGTGTCCCCCGCCCCGTTAGGGTCCCCCCGTGGGTGTTCCCCGCCCCGGGGGTGCCCCGCACCTGCAGGAAGTGCAGCGCAGGCAGGTCCGGGCTGGGGGGCTCCGGGGGGGGGACCCCGATTCTCCGTCCCCCCCCGCGGTGGCTGCCCCGTGCGGGCCCTCGTCCGGCGCAGTCCTGGATGGGGGACACCAGGGACACCCCGATCCGGGGACCCCCCCACAGGAACCCCCCCATATCAGGGACACGGGACCTGGGGACACCAGGGACCAACAGCCCCCCCTCGCCAGGCAGGGGACATGGGGGATGTGGCATCCCGGGGGACACACCTGGGACACCCCACCTCGGACACCCCACCCGGGACACCCCACCCCAGGGGGTCACAAGGACGCCAGGGACCCCCGCCCCAGGGACGGGGTGACACAACACTTGGGGACCGCCCCCTCCACCCCGGCAGACCCCCACTCTGGGAACACCAGAGATGCGGCCTTTGGGGATACCCAGGGGACATGGGGTAGGGGCCGGCTGTGCCCGGGGGTCCCCCCGTCCCCACCGTGTCCCTGCCCCTACCGAGGACGCCCAGACAGATGAGGAGGATGAGGAGGAGGGGGCTGGCGCCCAGCAGCCACAGGGTCCCCGCGGACCCCCCCTGGCCGGGCACTGGGGACAGACAGAGACTGAGGTGACACGGAGCCCGGCTGAGCCCCCGGGTGTCCGGGGCGGTGGTGGGGGACACTTTAGGGGATCCCATGGCTTCCCCAGTGCCCCCCGAACCCCCTCGGCCCCGTACCTGGGCCCGGGCGGGGCCCCCCGGCGGCCGCCGCGGCGCCGGTGGCGTTGCCGTTGCAGAGGTGGCCGTGGCACAGGCACAGCAGCACGGAGCTGCCCGGGTGGCCCGCGGGGCTGGGCGCGCAGGTGGCCGAGGGACAGGCGTCCCCCCGCCCCCCCCAGCAGCCTGGGGACAGCGGCGCGGTCACCCCGGGGGGGGGCAGGGGACAGGTGGGACCCCCGTGCGGGTCCCCCCCCGCAGCGGCTCCTCCCCAGCGCCGCCGCCGCCGCTGCTCAAGGCCAAGGCCAAGGCGGCCGCTGGGGAGGGACCAGAACCTCCCCAATCCCGCCTGGCCCGGATCAGCCTCTGCTCCTGCCCGCCCGGCCCGGATCCGACCCCTTTTGCCTCCCCAAACCCCCCCAGGGCAGCACCGAAGCCCTCAGTCCTGCCCCAGCCCCTTCTATCCCTCCAAATCCCCCCATGGGGCAGGACCGACCTCTCCATCCTCCCCCAAATCCCCCCGGGGCAGAACCAGGTTCTCCATCCTACCCCAAAATCCCTCCAGGTCAGGACCAACCTCTCCATCCTACCCCAAAATCTCTCCAGGGCAGGACCAGTCCCCTCCATCCTCCCCCATCCCCTTCTGCCCCTCCAACCCCGCCCGGGGCAGGCTCAAAGCGCTGCCCCTCTTTCTCCCTGCCCAGAGCCGGGGGTCTCCCCCTTTCCCCTGCCCAGAGCCGGGGGTCCCGGGGGTCTCCCCCTTTCCCCTGCCCAGAGCCGGGGTCCCGGGGTCTCACCCTGCACCAGAGCGTGGCTGCGGTTCCAGATGCCCACGCAGCACTGCCCGGGGGGGCAGCGCACGGCGCCGGCCGCCGCCCCCCCCGCGTCGCCCAGCGCGCCCCGCACGCTCGGGTGCTTGTAGGACACGCAGGTCACGTTCTGGGGACCTGCCGGGGACACCTCGCACCAGGGGGGGCTCTGCACCTCCCCAGAAGGGCCCCCCAGCCCCGGCTGTGCCCCCCCTGCACCCACCTGGGCGCCCCATGGGAGCCTCCGCGGGGCCGGTGGGAAGAGGAGCGGAGCAGGAGCAGCAGGAGGAGGAGGAAGAAAAGGAGAAGGAGCAGGAGGAGGAGGAGGAGGAGGAGGAGGAAGGTGCTGCCCCCGCATCAGGGAGGAGAGAGCCGGGGTGTCTGGGGAGGGGGGCAGCCAAGCCTGGCCCCCTGCCCTGCATCACCCAAACGGAGCTCAGTGTCCCCTGTCCCCTCTGCCACCCCCCAAAACCGGCCTGTGACCCCCCCAAAAGGGGCTCAGTGTCCCCTGTCCCCTCTGCCACCCCCCAAAACCGGCCTGTGACCCCCCCAAAAGGGGCTCAGTGTCCCCTGTCCCCTCTGCCACCCCCCAAAACCGGCCTGTGACCCCCCAAACGCAGCTCAGTGTCCCCTGTCCCCCCCTGCCACCCCCCCAAAAACCGGCCGTGCCCCCCAAGGGACCCCCCCTCAGACTTCCAGACAACGCCAGCGACTCGTGTTTATTACAAAAGAACTCGTCGTTCCCCATTTACAAAGGAGCCCCCCCAAAACTAACAGTTTCATCTAAGTCTTTTTGTACAAAAAAATAGCACTTTGGGACCCAAAAAAAACAATCATCCACCACCCCCTCCCCCCCAAAAAAATCGCCTTTGGGGGGGGAGGTTTATGACATCAGCCACCGGATTTGTAAAAACCAACCCCCCCTCCCCTCCCCTTCCCTAAATTAAAACAACAGAGACGGGACGAGATCAAACAGGGAGAGAATTATTGCCAGTTTGGGGGGGCTGGACCCCCCAGGACCCCCCCGCTGCATAGAGAACCGGCCCCGGCCCCCTGGAATGAAGGGGTGACAGTGGATTAGAGCCGGGGGCCGGGGGCAGCCCCCAGAGCCCCCCGGCCCCTCTGCGGGGCGTGGGAGCGGAGCAGGGGGGGGCTCGTCCCCAGCCTGGCCCCCCCTTGTCAAGGCACGTTTGTGTTTTGTGTCCCGGGAATGGCCGGGGGGCTTTGGGGGCTGCTGGGGGGGTTTGGGGGTGCCGGGAGCAGGGTGGGGACCCCGGTGCCGACAGAGCCAAAATGGGGGCGGTGGGAGGACCCAGCTGCCCCCCCACCCCCCCCGGCACTGGGAGCAGCGCTGGTGGTGTGGACCCCCCCCCAAAAATGCTCTGATCCCCCCAAAATGCTCTGATCCCCCCCCAAATGCTCTGACCCCCCCAAAACACCGCAGGGGAGCAGCCCAGGCTCTGAGAGAGCCCCCCGGGGTCCCTGGGGTCCCCCTCCCTCGCGGCTGCGTTCCCATGGGAAAGCCGAGCTCCCTGGGGACAATCCATGCGCAGGGAGGGGACACCGGGGACATCACCGGCAGGGGACACGCCGGGGACGTCCCAACGCCGGAGCTGGGGTGGGGTTTGGCACTTGATCCCCCCTGGGGACAGAGCTAGGCTCGGGGGGCGTCGGGGCGGGGGTAAAATCACCAAATTGACCATTAAATTAAGAAACCTCCTGGTTTTTGTCCCAATCCTTTGTGGATTTCGGGCTGGGGGGGGGGGGGGTCCGGGGGAGCTCATAGTGCTTCACAGGGTTATTAAAATACAAATGCTTAAAGTTTCCTATATAAAAATATACAAATGCAAAAATAGATATCGAGAGAGAGAGCCGGGGGGGGCTGGGGGGGCCGGGCCCTGCGCCCCCCTCCCCGGGGAGCTTCTGCTGCCTTTCCTTTTTTTTTGCGTGTTTTTTACAAAAAAACCCCCTCCAAATCAAAACAAGATTCCTGCTTCCCGCCGGCTCCCGGAGCTGCCGAGCGAGCGGGGCAAAGCTCGGAATGGAGATGGGGCAGCTCCTGCTGGCCCCAGGGACTCCGGCTCCTCCCCGGGCTCCTGGCTCGGCTGCAGCTTCTCCCGGGACAACGGGGAGCGGGACAAGGAAGCACTGAGGGGCTGCGGGGCGGCTGCTCTCCACCTGCCCTGGCGAGGACAGCGCCCCAATGCCCCCGGGAACGGCCCCGACAGGTGAGAACAGCCCGGGGCAGGTGGGAGTGAATGGCCCGGGGCAGGTGAGAACAGCCCGGGGCAGGTGGGGATGGATGCCCTGGGGCAGGTGGGGATGGGATGGCCCTGAAAGGTGGGGATGGATGCCCCGGGGCAGGTGGGGATGCCCTGGGGCAGGTGGGGGATGGATGCCCCGGGAAGGTGGGGATGGCCAGGGCAGGTGGGGATGGATGCCCTGGGCAGGTGGGGATGCCCTGGGGCAGGTGGGGATGGATGCCCCGGGGCAGGTGGGGATGGCCCGGGAAGGTGGGGATGGATGCCCCGGGGCAGGTGGGAAAGCCCCGGGAAGGTGGGGATGGGATGCCCCGGGAAGGTGGGGATGGATGCCCCGGGGCAGGTGGGGATGGCCAGGGGAAAGTGGGGATGGATGCCCCGGGGCAGGTGGGGATGGGATGCCCTGGGAAGGTGGGGATGGATGCCCCGGGGCAGGTGGGGATGGGATGCCCTGGGAAGGTGGGGATGGCCCGGGGTAGGGGGGATTCATGGACCGGCGGCCATCCCGGGGGGGCTCCCCTCTGCACCAACCCCAAAATGGGAGCAGGGAAGTTCTGGGTCCCCTCCTGGGCTCCTGCCCCGCTCAGGCCCTGCTGGGCTCACCCCAAAGCTGCGCCTGGGAACAACCCCAGGTTTCCTTTTGGGGATGCACTCCCTGCACCCCCCAGCCCCGGGCAGGGCAGCCGGGATGCGGCTGGGGCAGGAAGAGGAGGGTGTGGGAGGAAGAACGGAAAGGACCGAGCCCTCCCCCGGCGGGAGGAGCAGGATCCTGCAAAACCCTTTTTGGGGGTTTTTTCTCCAAACTGTCCCTATTTCCAGCACCCTTTTTTTTTGTCAGGAGCCACCTCCAGCGGTGCCACAACAAAACCCTCGAGTGTCCCGAGTGTCCCTGCGGTGCTTCCCCCTCGCTCCAGATCGGCTGAGCTCCGCAGATTCTCCTTTTTCCCGATTATTACTATAATTATTATTAATTCCAATGCTGGCTGTAATAAAAAAAAATCAACTTTTCCCCCCGAGGAGGCTCCAGTTGTCCCCCCAGGGCTGCGTCCCAGCCCCTCTGTCCACGACCTTCCCATGGAGCAACTGCACTCCCACGGGACAGGGAGCCTTGCCAAGAAAACGGCTGGAAAAAACCAAGATCCAAGAAAAAAAATAAAAACAACACCTGCCAAGGCAGGGGAGGGCAGTGGGAGTCCAAGGGTGAAAAATCCAGCGGGATCTCCCCCCGAGAATGCCAAAGGAATTACAGAGTCACCTCAAAGCAAAGCGCCGACAGCCCGGGAGGGGTCGGGGGCTCTGATGGGAAATGGGACCTGGGGAGGGAAGGGGAGCTCGGGCATCGTCCGGCGCGCCCCAGAGGGGCCGACCTGCTCCAGGATAAGGCATCAAAGGGACCACGCCATGGTCACAGCAACATCTCTCCTCTCTCAAACGAACACATTTTATATTTTTATATATATAATAATAATATAGAATCTTTTCTCTTCTTTTTTTTTGGTTTTTTTTTTTTTGCTTTTTTGTTTTTTTGTGTTGGTTTTTTTTTTTGTATTGTTTTGTTGGTATTTCTGTCGTTGGGTTTTTTTTTTTTTTTTGCCTTTTTTTTTGCTAAAAGGACCGAGGCATGATGACGCCAAGGGACCTCGGGTCGGGGAGGCAGGAGGGGAGGGAAAAGGGACAAAAAAAAAAGGGGGGGGGGGGGGGGAAAAATCAAGCCGAAATTAAAAAATATATATATATATAGCTCTGGCCTTCAGGTGGAGGTGGCGGCCGGGCCGTGCCGGAGGCGCCGTCCCCGCGCGCGGAAGCCTCGGAAGCCTCAGAAGCCGTTGCCGCTGATGTTGATGGACTGCAGGTCGGCCACCTGCATGACGTTGATGCCGCTGCTGGCCAGGCGGGCGATGCCCTCGGGGCAGATGGCCTCCATGGCCACCATGTTGGTGGCGATCAGCGCCGAGGGCGTGGCGCCGCCGTTGCCCTCGGCCGAGGCCGCCGTGTCCATGGGGACGGCCGAGACGTTCATGGCCACGCTGGCGGCGCCTCCCTTCTTGTTCTGGTGGGTCTTGATGTGCTTGGAGAGGTGGTCGCTGCGCATGAAGCGTTTGGGGCACTCCGGGCAGGCGAACTTCTTCTCTCCTGAGGGAGGGACGGGGCCGTGAGGGACGGAGGGGAAAAGGTTGGGATTTGGGAAGAGGCTCCTGCCCTCTGTGAGAGGGGAAGACCTGAATGCCAACGCTCCAGGACGCTGGAATTTTGGGGAAAGGTTCCTCCCCACGAGAACGCTTGGGCTCTGGAGGGGCTCTCAGCCCCAAGAGCTCGAAGCCAACCTCTCAGGAGGTTGGAATTTTGGGAATAGTTTGGGACCTTGAGAAAAGGTTCCTCCCCTGTAAGAATGCTCAGGCCCTGGAGGGGCTCCCAGCCCCAAGAGCTCAAGGCCAACGCCTGAGCTCTTCCAGCGTGGAATTTCAGCCCCACGGATCCCTGAGGCTGCCCCGCGAGGCAGAGCAGCCCCCCAGCCCCCAGAGCCCCCAGCCCCACCTGTGTGCGTGCGCTTGTGCCGCTGCAGCTCGTCGGAGCGGGTGAAGCGCTTCCCGCACAGCACCCAGGTGCAGATGAAGGGCCTCTCCCCCGTGTGCCACCGCAGGTGCGCCCGCAGGTGAGACGTCTTCCCGTACACCTTCCCGCAGCCCGGCACGTGGCAGATGTGCTGCTTCTTCTTGCCTGGATCCCCAGAGCTCCTGCAGGAAGAAAAGGGTTAAACCTGAGGGGATTTCAGGGGATAGGCCTGGGGGGTGGAGCTGCTGGATTGGGATGGGACCCACCCGTGGGATTGATGGGTTTGGGGTGAGGCTCAGCCCGGTGGAGTGCCAGGTCCTGCCCCTGGCCCACAGCAGCCCCATGGGACACGGGGAATCGGGGCTGGGAAGCTGGGAAAGGACCTGGGGGTGCCCAGGTGGCCCCGTGCATGTGGCACCTGGGGACACGGGTGGCCTTGCCAGGGCTGGGGGAGCAGCTGGAGCTGAGGATTGAGGGACCCTTCCCAACCCAAGTAACTCCACAAAACGAGGCCCCTGGTGGCAGAGCCGCGGGCAGCAGCCTCACCTGCCCTCTCCTTCCTTGCAGTAGGGACAGGTGCAGGCTTCCCGCCGTGTTTTCCGGCCCTGCTGGGGCTGGGGGTCGGGGCTGGTCTCCCCCTCCTCCACGGCCGCGCTCTCGTCGCCCAGCCCGTCCCCGCTGCCACCGTGCAGCCCCAGCTGGGCCCCGTGCTCACCTGCGAGGCAAGGAACAGGTTACAGCAGGCTCCTCACCTGGACACCAGGCTCTCCTCTGCCAAAGCTCAACCCCATCCTTTTCCCTCGGCCTTCCTGACATTCCCCAGCCTGGGGCTCTCCCTGGCCTCCCCAGCCCCTGGATCTCCCACATTTCTCCCATTTTGGTCCAGGTCTTTAATTTATTTCCAGGGGCTGTGATTCCAGACCCAAATCCGCCTTTTTCCCCCCAATTTCCTCACAGGAAGGACATGCTGTCACCTGAATGTGGCAGGTTTGAGACAAATTCATCTTTTCCCCAACAATTTCCTCACGAGGAATCCAATTTCTGTGACCTGAGTGTGTCAGGTTTGAGACGAGCACACCTGGGGTTTTATCTCATTCCAGAGTTGCTCTCCCAAGGCTGGGAAAAGAAGCTCCAGGCTGGAATTACTCCCAAAAATCCCATCTGTGGCTTTTCCTGGTGCTGTTTCCAGCAGCTCCAGTGAGGAGGAGGCGACAGGAAGGTCAGTGGGGGTGTCCTGGTCACTCACGGCACTTTCCAAAGCTGGCATTCCCAAAGCCCAGCCCACGATCCTTCTGGGAAGCCCTGCTGAGAGCAGCGCCTCGGCCAAGCAGGGAAATTTCCTTTACAATCCCAGGTTTCCCCATAGGAGCTCCGAGGCAGGAACCAGGGGGGTTGGAGAAGGATAAATTTCAAATCCCCCATGAGGCACAGGCTGGGCACTCCTGGAGGTGCCAGGAGGGAGTTTCACAACCCGGAGACGGTGCTGGGAATGAGGAAGAATTCCTGGCAGGAACAACCTCCCCAGTCCCTGCTGGTGCCGGTGCCAGCAGGCGTCAGTGGTGCCTGGGCAGAGCTCCACGAGGGACAGGAGCCACCAGAACAGATCCCTGGGGCTCAGGAGCCACCAGAAGAGATCCATGGGGCTCAGGAGCCACCAGAACGGATCCCTGGGGCTCAGGAGCCACCAGAACGGATCCCTGGGGCTCAGGAGCCACCAGAACGGATCCCTGGGGCTCAGGAGGGACAGGAGTCACCAGAACGGGTCCCGGGGGCTCAGGAGCCACCAGGAAAGTGAAGAAATCTTCCCTAGAATCCAAGCTGAAGCTTCCCAGCACAGCCTGAGGCCGTTTGCCGTGTCCCGGGAGAAGAGGCAGGAGCAGGCTGGGAGGTTTGCTGGCCCCCGGCCCACAGAGATGCAGATTCCCTGGAAAAGGCAGGGCTGGCCCGTCAGGGAATGCCAGGGAACGTTTCAAGCACCCCCGGGGGCAGAGCCCGGCGCTGTCACACTGGGGACAGGGCAGGAGCAGCCGGGATGTCACAGGGGTGTCACCGGGGGGTGTCACTAGGAGCTGTCACCAGGGGGTGTCACCGGGGCTGTCACCGGGGGCTGACACTGGGGCTGTCACCAGGGGCTGTCACCGGGGCTGTCACCGGGGGCTGTCACCGGGGTGTGTCACCGGGGCTGTCACGGGGGGCTGTCACCTGGCACACAAACCCCAGGTATCCCCAGGACCGTCCCCAGGATCCTCCAGCCTGGGACCAGCCCCCGGGCCCTGCCCTCACCCCTGGCAGCACGGGAACGCTGTCCCCTCCAAGGGTGACACTGTTTGAAGGCCGGCCCTCGGTGCCACATTGCCGAGCTCCCTGCCGGGCTGAGCGCTCCAGGAGCTCCCCAGGCCCTCCCTGCAGCTCCTGTGACGTGTCTGCAGGCACAGCCCTGCATGCACACAGCCTGGGAGGGGATTTAAGCTCCCTAAGCCAGCACCAACAGCTTTGTGCTCCGGCCACGGATTAGAGATTTCCCCGGATGGGAAGAGCTGCTGGGGAAATAAAAAAAATAAAAGCAAGAAAAAAAAAAAAGCAAAAAAAAAAAGCCAAGAGAAAACACAACTTCTCTCCCCCCAAAAAAATCCCAAACCAGGAGAAAACACAAGTTCTTTCCCCAAAAATACACCAGGGAGGGGGAGAATCCAGCCAGGATGCCTTGGAATGGAATGGCTCTAATCCTCCAAAAGGCAAAAGCCTACACGGCGTTTTCTGGCCTTTGGGCACTGGGGAACAAACCCAAATCCTGCTGCTGGCGATCTGTGGCCTCCTCTCAGTGAGGTATAAATCCAGGGCAGCAGATCCTGGCCCTGCAGGGATCATCCCACCCCAATCAGGAGCTCTGAAATCCCTGGGATATGACAGGTCCAGGGGAAAAGTGGAGGAGAGGATAATTCACGTTTATTATCCCCCCTAATACACATCCCTGCTAAGACTAAAGCTCCCCCAGAGGCTCCACACTGGGGTCAGCAAAGCCCTCAAAAAATACATTATTAATAGAGCAAGAGGAGGTTAAATCTCTGGAAGAAGCCTGGAAAAAAGAGGGATTTTGGGAAGGCAGGAGAGGGGAGTTGCCCCTGGCCCAGCTCCGCCAGCAGCCTCTGAGACCCCCCAGGAACGGGGCAGTTTCTGGTGTCCCACTAAAAAACCCCAAACCCCGGAATCTTGGCTTGGGGACCCTCTGCAGACAAGGGGCTCCTTGTGCAGGAAAAAGCCGGGGCTTGTTTGCTTTATTTAGCAAACTACCAGGAGGTGAGAAATGCCCAGCAGGGAGCAGAGAGCAGCTCTCACACCCACCCTGGCCAACCTCAGGCAGGGGAACAGACCCCGTGTTCATTTTCAGGGCAAGAGCAGGAAATAAAACCCAAAACCAACAAGCCAGGGCTGATTGTGCAAACTCTGCACCTCTGGCAGCTGTGCCTGGGCAGAGGCTCAGGGGGGAGAGCTGGCACGATGTGGTTTCCTGGCACGAGGAAGTTTTCAGGTGAAAAGAAAGAAAAGCAAAACCTGGGGACACGCAGCACCAACCTCTCTGGGCGTGTTCTGGAAAATACCTCCAAAATCCAAATTTTCTAGCTCACAACTCGAGTTCTTCCCATTTCCTGCCCTGTTTTTGGGGTCACTGCCCTGCCCAGAACAAACCCCAGCTGCTCCAGACACACCAAAGAGCTGCACAAAGGGACAAAGTGGCTTTGGAACGATGTCCCCTTGGTTTTTTCCCATCTGATTCCCTCCCTGGTTTGCCAAACGAGTTAATCTGCACCAGGAGCTCATCCATGTAAATGAGCCAAGCTCTGGCTCAGCAATTCCTTGGAGATCGGGGCCGTGGAGAGGGAACCAGGGGATGGGGCAGGCTGGAAGCCTGCAGCCCAGTGAGTAACTGGGCTTTAATTTGGACTCTGATGACTCCAGAAGCCACTCCTTGGGCAGCTCCTGTAATTGCTGGAGGCTTCTGCGCACCAGGATGAGCAACCCTTCCTTTGGAGAGGGGATAGATTGGGATGGAGCCGATGGAATGAGTGAGGTGGGCTGCAAAAGGGGACAGAGCTGAGGCAGGGAATCACCTCATCATCCCCTTTGCCAGATCCCTGAATCCCCCAGGACTTGCCAAACGCCTCTGTTGTGCTGCAGACTGACAGACTGAGCCCCTCTGCCCTTCAAATCCCCGCCTCAATTGTCACAAAACTGGCATGAAGCCTCAGCTCCTGCCTTGGCCGGGGTGAAAGCGCCCAGAGCAGCTCACCCTGCAGCACAGGCAGCCCCCACCAAAGCAGCCCTGCCATTCAGGCAGAAATCCCCGTGTGGAAGGAGGAAAATGCCCGGCTGAGACAGGGAAGGGCGATTCCCCAGGTGGGGAACCCCAGCAGCGCCTCCCACCTCACCGGAGCCTCTGTGCGCTCTCCCTCACAGCAATCAAAGTGGAAGCTTTCCCGAGCCACAGATCCCAGGCTTTTGATCCCAAGGAGGAACTGATGCCTGTATCAGCCCCAGGATGTAACCCAGGCATCCTGGGATGGGGCGGGAGGGGATGAGGAGCCGTCTGGAGGCTGCCAGCCGGGCTGAGGTGGGAGCCCACGCTCTGGAAAGGAGCCACGGAAACTCCCCCAAAGCCGGGAGCCAGGACGAGTCTCCTGCGTGGGGTGATAAGGACGGGGCTCCAGCAGGGCTGGGGCTGGCCCAGATAAAAGAGAGAGGCAGATCAGGGCCCGGCAGATGGGTCTGGAGCTGGGCCCTGTCCCAGCAGCAGTCACGGGGTGGGTGCCGCGTGCCCGACCCGTCCGACCGGCGCGGCCGCCAGCCCTTCCCAGCCCCGCCGAGCCTGGCCTGCAGCAGCAGCACAGGGACAGCAACAGGAGGAGCAGCAGGGCTGCCCCAGCACCCACACGGTGTCCCCCTCCACGGGGACTTTGTGGGGGCACAACCTCACCCGGACAAAGCAGGCACAACGCAGGCCCTGCCGGGATCGCTCCCCTTCTCCCAGGTGAACCCGGGGCTCTCTGGGGTTTGTGTCAGTCCCCAGGGAAGGACACAGATGGAGGCCAGCCCAGGAACCCAGAGGGGATGTGCAGTCCAGCCTGGCTGGGATTCAGAGCAGGAAGTTTCACAATGTGCTGGTTTGTGCCGTGATGTCACGGCTGCGGTGAGACAAACAAGGGCCGCACGTCACGGGCGGGCTCGGCTCCCTTCTCCCCTCCCCGCGCCGTGGGGATGCCTCATCCGGGCCCTGCTACAAAGCTGCCCTTAAAAACCAGCAAACAGGACACAATCAGGGCTTTGTGGCACAGGCCCGACTCTGGGACGGGCCCTGGAAGGGCCGAGCGGGAGCAGGGAGCCGGGAGGGGTTTGTGGCACACGTTGCCGAGGGCTCCCGTGCCCACCAGGGATGGTCCTGACCGCCCAATTCCCCCACAGCCTCCACCCAAGGAGCTGGAAGGGAGCTCGTGCTGCCCAGAAAACCCCAGTCCCACCCAACAGCTCCATCCAGCCCTGGAATCAAACATCCCAAAAGGAGGGATATCCCTCGAGTGCCCCAAAAACGAGGGGGTTTAATTCCAGCGCTGACCTCGCTGGTGGTTTAGCCAGCACATTCCTCAGCCAGGTAGGGCTGGGACAGGGATGTGGGGACAGCAGGGCTCTGCCAGGGGCAAGGACACGGGGACAGAGCCCCTGTAAGGACACCGAGCTCACAACAGTCCCTCCCCAGGGCAAAAGAGGAAGAGAAACTGCGATGTCACAAAGTGCCCCCACCATCATCTCCCTCGCACAGGATGTCCCCTCCCTGCGCGGGCTGGGCTGACGCTGAGGTGGCTCTCAGACCCTCCGGGGGGGGTTTGGGGTGCTGCCAGCTGAGGAAATTCCCCCTCCCTGGCCCTGGGGTGCCCTCGCCAGGGGCAGAGCCAGTGGAAGGGCCTGTTTGCCCACATGCCACCCCTGGCGGCCACAGACCTGCCCCTGCCTCTGCTCCTTCCCAGCCCGGCCAGGGAGGAGGAGGAAACAGCCTTAACACAGAGTCAGACCTGCACAGACTCTGCATCCCACCCAGGAAGAAAAAAATCCGAGTTTTAAAGATGTTTTCAGATGTTGTTTTCTCCCTGAGGGATTTTTCCCCTGTCAAAAAACAGGAGAAAACCTCATTGGCAACAGACCCGAGGGGCTGGGAGGCACAGCCCCCCATCCATGGGGTTCAGGAGGGGACACAGAACCCCCAGGAGGCCGGGCTGAGCTCTGGAAGGGGCAGGACACGCAGTGCTGCCAGCCTAGGTGGCAGCTGGGGCCAGCACAGCCCTGGCTGGGCACCTCCTCCTTCCCCAGGAACACAAACCCATGGAAAACCAGCCCCAGTCCCTCCCCAGCCAGGGCTCATTTTCCATCTGCCTCCCCCGGAAGCAGAGGAGCTTTTCCTGCTCCAAAAACCCTTCCCAGCTCCTTGCCTGGAGCAGAAAATTCCAGCACACGTGGAGGCTTGGAAAACTCTCAGGGATTTGGGGAGCGTCGGGAACAAACCCCTCCCTCAAATTCCCACGGGAGAGCTGGGATCCGGAGGGGCGCGGGCTTGGGAGGGCTCAGCACCCCTTGGAGAGGGCTGGGGCACAAAGGGACCCATTGCCACGTCTGAGGGACACGGCCAGGGAAAAGCTGGAGTCAAACCCTGCCCCTGGATGGGCGCCAGGCAGCTCCGTGCTGGCCACAGCTCTTCCCATTTCACCTCAGGAGCCTCCCGGACCATCCCACCGAGCTGGGGCTCCCCAGAAAACCGCCCTGAACCTCGCTCTGGCTTTTCTCTCAAAATGTCCCCATGCCACAGTGACAGTGCCAGCGTCACTTGGGGCTGGGGACAGAGCCAGGAGGCCCCGCTGCTGCTGCTGCTGCTGGCGGGGAATTCTCCACGGCAGATCAAGGGCTGAGAGCTGCTGAGCTAAAAAAAAAGGAGAGGAGGAGGAGGAGAAAGAGGAGGAGGAGGAGGCGGTTGCATGGGTGGTCTCTAGAACGTTCCTCCCTGTTCCACCTCCGAGGGCAGAGCCAGGCACGAATACAGGAACTGGGCTCGCCCATGCCTTTCTCCAGCGCCTTCAAAACAAGGAAGGAGCCCGGGAGCACCGAGGAAGGAGCCTGGAAGGAGCCCGGGAGCACCGAGGAAGGAGCCCCGGCTGGGCAGGAGCCCGCCCTGGTGCGGGGATGGCTGCAGGCAAGGGGACCCTGCACACCCCGCGGGTCACACGCGTGTCCCCCCAGTGCCAGCCCCGCCTGCGGGAGCCCCCGCGGGTCCCTGCGTTCGGGGAAATCCAAGGATCAGGCTAATCCCCAGGCTGGAGTGACCCGTGGCCTGCCTGCGAGCCAAGCTGCTGTAGCAACAGCCCAAAATAATGCTGCAAAACAAGCCCGGGGGAGCAGCCGCCGCCTCTCGCGAGAGGGAAGCTCGGGCTGGATTGAGCAACATTTTCTGCTGCCTCTCAACTGTGACTAAATCCAGCAACAGCCCCTTTTAGCCAGAGCCAGAACACGCACAAAAAAAAAAAAACCCGGAAAAAAAACCCCAAGGAAAACAGTGGAAAAGCAAGCGGAGAGCGTTCCCAGAGCCGATCCCTTCCGCGGCAGAAGCCGAGCAGGCTCCAGCTCAGCTCCCACACTCCATATCCTGCTTTTCCCAGGCTGGGGGACCGGTGGGGTGGATCCCTGGGGACCGGAGCAGGGTGCCCGTGGATCCCTGGGGACCGGAGCAGGGTGCCCGCGCCCACGGGACCGGCTGGGCCATGCTGAGGTCACGCTGTCCCGCACCCAGACACTTAATGAGCCCTTTCTTCCGCCCCGGGAGGAAATCCCCCGCGGCTCCGTGACTCTGTTTGTTTTCTTGGGCTTTTCATTTAATCCCTGTGTTTTATGGCCATGACTCCTTACAGGCCCGGCCAAGGAGCCGAGCTGCACGCGGGTCCTGAGCCCAGCCCTGACCCGAGGCTCCTGGGTGGCCTCCAGAGCGGGACAGTGGCACAAAACCAGGTGTCCCCTTTCCTCTCTTCTTTCCCCCCACTGCCACCTCCTCCCTTTATTTCCACACTTAAACTCCCCAAAAAGACCTTTAGTGTCTTCTGGTGATCAACATACTCCGTGACAGCGCAAGCCCCACCCCGGCCACCAACACCATTTGACACCAACCACGCCCAGCCGGGCCGGGCCCGGCGTTCCTCCTTCCCGGGGAGCCGAGCACTCACCGGGGGCGTTGGCGATGGCCAGGGGCAGCCCCTGCAGCTGGTGCACCTGGATCCCGGACGCTCCCAAGGCACTGAGGTTAATAGTCTGGAGGCCCGGCACGGAGGAGAGCTGGGCGGCGTTGACGGTGACGGTGCCGCTGGGCAGGGAGGCGATGGGGGTCAGCGTGGTGCTGGTGCTGCCCGTCTGGCCCAGCGACACGCCCTGCATGGGGGCCAGCGTGATTGTCTGCGCCTGCGGGTTCTGCACCTGCAGGTTCTGCAGCTGGATGGTCTGCCAGCTCACCTGCCCGTTGGGACCCACCGTGGGCGTGCGGATGATGATGGGCCCGGAGTTGGGCACGGCTTGGAGCTGCAGGTTCTGCAAGGTGTCTTGGGAGATGGCTTGAGTGGCAAAGGTCTGGCCAGACAGCGGGGTGGTCTGGAGGGCCTGGATTGTCTGCCCTCCTTGGACCAGCTGCGGCTGGATCAGGATCTGCTGCTGCTGCTGCTGCTGTGACTGCTGACTCTGATCGCCCTCCTTCTGCTGGCCTGGCTGCAGGGCCACCCCCGACACCGGGGTCTGCAGAGAGTCCGAGCTGGGGACGCTGCTGGCCCTCTGGGGCGTCTGCGCCTGCACGTTGGTGCCCACCGTGGCACTGGTGGAGAAATTCATGACGCCCACGTTACTGGTGGTGGTGGTGGTGGAGTAGCTGTTGGCGTTGGTGAAGAAGGCGCCCGAGCTGGCCTGGGACGTGGCCGTGCTGGCCGAGCTGCTGGCAGCCCCCGAAGTGGCCGGCTGGGAGCTGCTGTCCGGCGAGCCCGAGCTGCTCAGGGTGCCCGTCTGGGACGTGGGGGCCAGGCTGGCGGCCACGCTGTTGACCGGCAGCAGGGTGATGTTGCCGTTCAGGGCCACGGGCACGTTGGCCACATACTGGGTCTGCCCGGAGAGGCTGTTGTTGGCCAGCCCCACGCCCTGGATGGGCACGGCCTGCTGCAGCAGGTTGGGCATGGCGATGAGGTTGCTGCCGCCCGCGCGGCTGGTGATGATCTGCTGGTTGGAGCCGGGGATGATCTGCAGCTGCCCCGAGGCATCTTGCTGCACGTTCACCTGCGCCGGGGTGGTGGCAAACTGCAGCTGCTGCCCGTCGATGGTCTGGAACTGGGGGATCACCTGGTACTGGATGTTGGGGATGACGCCCGGCAGGCCCGTCAGCACCTGCTGGTTCTGCAGGCCGGACGCCGAGGTGACCACGTAGGGCCCGGTGCTGACCGGGCGGCTCTTGGAGGCGTCGCCGCCGTTGCTGCCGTTGCTGCCCGGCTCCTTGGAGCCCGTGGGGGTGCTGGAGCCCGCCGAGATGATCTGCCAGCCGTTGGCCGACTGGGTGAGCTGGGCGGCAGCCGCGTTCAGGTCCAGCTCGCCGCTCCCGCCCTGCTGGCCCTGGGAGCTGTTGGAGTTCTCATTGGGAGACTCGATGCGGCTGCAGGTGGCTGCCAGCAGGGCCAGGGGGGACGGCTGTGACTCCTGGGGACGAGAGAAGAGGAGTTACGAGTTACGGGGGTGGGAGGAGGCCCGAGGGGCAGGCCCGGAGTGAGGAAAAAAACCAAACCGGGAAACAAAAAAAAAATTTAATAAGAGAAAACAGGGAGGAGCGTACTCGGAAAAGATAAACACTCCTTCCTGAACGAACCCACCCACAGCCGGAAAAATACAACTGCCAGGCACAAGGCTGTCAGGCCGGGACAGCCTGAACCCACATGGAAAAGCCTTTTGGGAGGGAGCCTGCCTGGGAAAGCTGAGAGAGGAGAGGGTCCTCCACCCCCAGGGCAGGGAATCCCCCTGAGGCAGGACAAACCCCCAGGAAGGAGGCTTATTCCTGGGCTCCCCGAGCTGGACAAGGGCCAGGGGGGCAGTGGTGTCAGGGGAACTGCGTGTTTCCGAGGAGAGCCGGGAGGAGGGGAAGCCACGGGCGCTGCTTGGCAGCGCTCACTCTCCTCTTCCTGCCCTGCTGAAACGCTCGCCTGGGCCCAGCAAACAGCTCGGCCCGGGCCTGGACTTTGCCACGGGATCCCCGGGGCCAGCGGGGCCGATCCTCCCCCCGCTCACCTGGGCCTCCCCACCGCCGGCGCTGCTCGTGCTGCTGGCGTCGCCTTCGCCCTTGTCGGGCTTCACAGCCGACATCTCCTCGGTGCTCTCTTGGTCTGCGCGGGAGGGAAGTGACAGCCCCGGTTAGGGACATTTTGGGGCAGGGCAGCGGCACGAGGCTCGGCAAGGGCCCGGAGGATACACGGCGGGCTGGCTCTGGGGGGCCCGTGTGCTCCTGGCGCAGCCGGGAAGGGGCTGCGAGGAGCGGGGAGCTGCCAAGGAGGAGCTGGCAGCGGGACAGGAGGGGAGGACCCGGCCCTACTCCAGGCGCGGCTCCTCCCCGGCCGCCCGGGACACTCCCTGGCCCCCGCCGAGGTGCTCCCCGGGCCTCCCCTCGCCCTGCCCGCGGCGCGGGGCACGCACCTCCCGCAGATCCACCCCGGGATTCCCCCGCGCGGGCCCGGCCCGCGGGCTCCCCTGCCCGGGGCTGTCCCTCCCGCCAACCCCGGCGCGGGGGTCCCCGCTCCCACCGAGTCCTTCCTCCCCCAGCGCTCAGGAGCCTCCTCATCCTCCGCCGGCCTCATCCTGCGCCCCCCGCTCCTGCCCTCAGCCCCAGCGCCCCGCACCGGGGGCTGCCCCGGGCAGGGGACGCGGAGCGCCCCGCGCCCACTCGCTCCTTCCCACGGCCCCCCCCGCCCCCGGGCCCCGCATCCGCCCCCGCAGGGCGCCGTGCCCGGGAACGGGGGAAAGCCCCCCGGTGCCTGCGCTCGCAGCCGCCCACCCCCCGGCCTCCCCCGCCATCTCCGCGCCCTATCCCCCGGGATCTCGCCCCCCCCCGCCACCCCCAGCCCCGATTCCCGGGGCCTCCCCATCACTCCCCGCCGCCCCCTCCTCCGCTCCAGCCCTGCCCGACGCGGCCGCCGGTCCCTCCCCCGAGGCCTTCCCCCCTCCCCCGGGTCCCTCCCCCGGCAGGTCCCCCCGGCGCGGCGCGGCGAGGCCCGGCCCGGCGGGGCCCGGCCCGGCGGGGCGGGGCCGCCTCTGGCCCCTCCGAGCGGGCGGGCGCCGCCGCCTCTGCGTGTGCCCGGGGCCCCGCGCGGCGCTCGGCCCCGGCCCCGTCCTTACCGCTCATGGTGCCGGGGCCGGGCCGGGCGCGCGGGGCGGGGCGGGGGCGCGGGCGGGCGAGCGGCCGAACCCGCCGGTGCCGCCGAGGGGCTGCCGAGGGAGGGGCCGCGCGCCGCGGCCGCAGCCCCGCGCCCCGCCCCCGCCGCCCCCGCAGCCAATGGGCGCCGCGCGGGCCGCAGAGCGACGGGCGGCGAGGCCAATGGGAAGAGAGGGCGGCGCGGCGCGGGGGGAGAGGAGGGCGGGCGGGCCCCGCCCCCGGCGCCCCGCCCCGTGGGGGAGGGGGAGCTCGGCGGGGAGGCGGCCAATGGGGGCGCGGGGGGGAGGGGGCGGGCGGCGGCTCAGCCAATCGGCGCCCGCGCGGGCTCGCAGGGAGACCCCGTATGGGCGCGGCCGCGGCGGCGCGGGCCGCGGCGTGATGAACGTGCGGCGCCGCCAATGGGGCGCGGGAGGCGGTGCGTGGCGGAAACTGGCAGCGTCCAACACCAACCGGCTGCGCGGGCCGCGCCGCGAGGCGGGAGAGGAGCGGATATTGATGGTAGCAACGACTAATCCCAGCGCGGAGGCGGCAGCCGCGGCGCGGCTGAGTGCCAATCAGCGCGCCGGTCGGTCTCAAACGAGCCAATGGGCGCCGCGGGAAGGCGGGTCCAGCGGCCGGGCTGCGCCCTTGGGGGGACGGCGCGGCGAATGGCGGAGCCGGCGCCATGTTGGGTTGACTCCCTCAGAGCCGGCCGGGCTACCCCGGGCACTCCCGGGGCTTCCCTCGTCCTCGGTACCGCGGGTTACGTGCGGCTCTTCCCTCCCTGAGTCCCCGCTCCATGCCGCAAGCCGGCTCGGCCGTGTCGCGACCGCCGCCATGGCGGTGCGACACGTCCTCACGGGCCCGCGGCGCTGTGTGAACACCCCCAGAGCCCTGTCACGACATCGCCCAGCCCTGACCCGACACAGAAGGGGCCACAGCGGGCGCCCGGGCCGCCCTTGCTCCGGGAACGCGGCTTGGGGAGTTTGGGGGCGTTGCGGGATTTGCGGGTTTGGGGCCAAATCCTTCATTTCACATCAAAACAAGCGGTTTGGGGGCGAACGGGGACCGCGGCCAGCGACACTCCAGGGAGGGGACAGCAAGGGACACGCAGTGGCGTTCCTTTCGCTTTCCAGCATCAGAACCGCACCTCCGTCCGTGACCTTCCCCTTTCCCGGTGTTTTCGGCCCAATTCCCGCCCCGCAGCCCGGGAAGGCCCCGCGGCCTCGCCCCCGCACCCGATGGGGCTTGGGGACAGCCTGTCCCTGTCCTGACCCTGTCCTGACCCTGCCCTGTCCCCCCCTGTCCTTGTCCTGCTCCCCCCAGACCCTTGGGGTCGCTCAGTGTCCCCTTGTCACCTGCAGTGGTGGCACCTGGGGGCAAAAGGGCCCAGCAGGCCCTGCCCCAGGGCTAGGGGACACCGGGAGTGTCCTGGTCCTGTCACCGCCCTGAGCCCCGGGGTCTGCGCTGGGCTGGGCAGGTCGAGGGGGGCACGGCAGGACCTGTCCCCGTTAGACACCCCCGTTTAAGCCCCCTCACCCCGTTAGTCCCAGCAGGGTCCTTGTCCCCTCCAGTGACTCCCACCATCAGCACCCAAAGCGCCATCAGGACTCCCCCAATTAACACCCCCAATTAACCTCTCATTTCCCCCTACGAGACCTCCCCCAATTAACCCCTTAC
This sequence comes from Agelaius tricolor, assembly GCF_023055355.1. Taxonomy (NCBI): domain Eukaryota; kingdom Metazoa; phylum Chordata; class Aves; order Passeriformes; family Icteridae; genus Agelaius; species Agelaius tricolor. The sequence continues at coordinate 97,116 of NW_027269361.1, read as the reverse complement.
TGTTCCCCATGGGGACGTGTGGGACCCCTCCCCAGTGTCCCCGGGCGCCCCCCGGTGGTCGCGGCCGGGCGGTGCCACTCCCGGGCCCGCGGCTTTGCTGCCGCCTGGCGGGGGCGCCACGGCGGGACCCGGGCACCGATGGAACCGACTGTCACGACAGTGTCACCGACAGTGTCACCGACAGTGTCACCGACAGTGTCCTGTCACCCGCCACGGCGGGACCCTGGCACCAGTCCTGCCCTGGCACCAACAGTGTCACCGACCCTCTCCTGCCCCCAAAAGTGTCCCTAGCAGTGTCCCCAGTCCTGTCTTGTCCCCAACAGTGTCTCCTAAACCGCCCTGTCCTGTCCCAATAGTGCCCCCATCCCTGCCCTGTTCTGTCCCCAACCCTGTCCTCAACCGTGTCCTGTCCCCGGGGTGCTCACATCAGGGTGCTGTCCTGTCTCGTGTCCCCAACTCTGTCACTGTCCCTGCTCCCTCTGCTGCTGTCCCCAAGCCTGTCCTGTCCCCATCCGTGTTCCTGTCCCCACCTCCCAGTGGGGACACGGGACAGGGACAGAGGAACCCTCAGCCTTGGACTGGGGGCAAACCGGGAGCGCTGGGGCGAGCTGGGGGGGGAGGCAGCCTGGGGTGCGCCACCCCCGCTGCCACCCCCCGATTGTCCCTCTGGGTCCCTCCCCCGGCAGGTCGCGGCCGCGGAGGAATCAGGGCGACGCCGGGCGACTCCCAGCAATTTTGGGTTGGGAACCGCAGAAATGCAGCGCGGCGCGAGCCAGGGCGGACCGGCCCGGGGACAGCGGCGGGCGGGGGGTCCGGGGGGGTCACAGGGCCCGGGGGGACCCTGGCAGCTTTTGGGAGGGGGGGCTCCCAGGACAATTTGCGGTGGTCCCTGGGCTTGGGGGGCACGTGGGGTACCCCAGATTTGCATGGGGGGGGTCTTTGGCACTTTGGAGGGGACACGGGGCACGGTGGCAGCTTGGGGGGGTCCTCTCGGCAACCGGGGGGGGTCGTTCAGCAGCCGGAGCGGGGGTCGGGCCCCCGGAGGAGGTGGTCGGGCCCCGGTGCCGCCCCCGCCGCTGCCGCTGCCGCCGCTCTGATGTGGCTGCGGCACCGCAGCGCAATGGGAGCCACATGGCGGGGGGGACACGGGGGGAACACGGACCACCCTGTCCCCCAGCGGTCACCTCTGTCCCCCCACGGCCCCCCGTGTCCCCCCAGGGGCACCGCTGTCCCGCGGGCTCTGTCCGGCCGGCCCAGGGTCCGTCTGTCCCCACAGGGGTCCGTCCGGTCTCGCTGCCCGTGTGCCCCCCCGGCCCCCGCGGTTATTTCCAGGGATAATTCCGGGATAATTAAAGGGTGGGAGGAAACACCGGGGCCGTGGGCGCAGCTCAGCCCTGGGGCCACCCTGGCCTGGCTTCCCCGTGGGTGGGAAGCCCCCAGCCCCATTCCGGGTGCCCCTCCGTCCCTGCAGGTCCCTGGCTCCCATCCGCCCCCGTGTCTCCACACGTCCCCCGGCCCCTCCTGCCCCGCGGACCCTCCCTGTCCCCCACCTTGGTGGGGGGATCTCTGTGATGCTGGGGGGGCTCCGAACATCGGTGGGTGGTGCTGGGGGGGAGCTCAGCCCCGTTCCGAGCCCTCGGAGCCTCCCCCGGCCCCCCCGGTCCCGCGGGGCCCGTGGGCGGCCGTGGCCGGCGCACCCAGCGCGGGGGCTGCGCTATTTCGGGCCCTCCGACCGCAAGGGAAACATCCGGGGGCCGGAGAGGGCGGGCGGGGCCGGGCCGGGCCGGGCCGGGGGGGACACGGGGGGACACCGCGCCAGGTGAGGGCTGGGGGGCGCGGGGGTCACCCCGGGCCGGTTCCGCTTCCGAGCCCGAGGGGCTGCGGTGCCGCCGCCGTCACCGCGGGGATCGTGGGGACAGCACTGCCGGGACCCCGCGCTGGGCAGGGGGCGTTCCTGGCCCTGGGGACCGGCGTGGGGACAGGGACACCTCCAGCCCTGCAGCCTCTGTCGTGCTGAGACCCCCCGGACTCATCTCAGGGGGCTGACAAACTCGTGTCATGGGTGGGCTGAGATCCCCCCAGATTTGGGACAGCGGGGCTGAGCCCCCTCAGATTCGTGTCAGTTCCTGAGCAGGCTGATGGATGGGGTGAATGAGGCAGAGGAGGGACGGAGAGATGAGAAGGAGGGATGGACAGACAGACGGACGGACGGACGGTGTCTGGCCGGCTGCCCGGGGACAGAGCCCCCCGGGGACGGAGCCCCCCCGCTCCGTGTCCCCCCCGCGCTGGCGAGGTCCCGGCGTCCGGCCGGGTATAAATACCGGGTAATTGCGGGGGCCCGGCGCGGCCGCGGGGCCGTGGGCGGCCGAGCCCGGCGCCGCCCTGTAATCAGCCCCCGCCGCCGCCCCCCCGCGCGCCCGCCGCGCTTTGAAGGGTCCCGGGGCACACGGGGGGGGGGGGGTCCCCACCGCCCCCGAGCCGGGGAGAGACCCCCGGCCCAACCGGCACCCCCGGCCCAGCCCGGCCGCTCGGGCAGCGCCAGGACCCCCAGCGAGCCGGAGCTGGTGGGAGTGAAACCCCCCAAAAATCCATGGGGTGCCCCCCCAGCCCACGCCGGGCTGGCTGAGGAGGAGGAGGAGGGCTGGAGTGGCCGTCCCAGTTTGCTCCCAGTTTGTGGGCAGTGGAAGCCCCAGCGAGGGGGGGCCGGCGGTTGTGGCCCTCGGCGGCGCCGGCGGCTGCGGAGCGGAAAGCCCTGACTCAGGGCTGGGAAAGGGCCCCGCTGGCTCCGGCCGGCCCCGCCGGGGGAAACGGCGAGGGGGAAAGCGAGGAGAACACGGGAACGATGGGGGAGTAAAACAATGAAAAAAAGGGAGGGGAGCGGAGGGGGGTAAAAGAGCAGTTGGAACAATTCCTTCATGCGGGGAAACTGAGGCACGGGGGGGTCCCCAGCCCCATCGTCAGAGCCACGTGTGTCCCTGTCCCCCTGCACATGTCCCCAGCTCTGTTCCTTCAGAACCCAGCTCTGACCCCCATCCCTGGTCCCTCCAGCCCCATCCCCGCTCCATTCCCAGCTCCTGTCCCCATCCCCACACCTCTGACCCCATTCCTGAAGCTCCAGCCCACGTCCCTCTCATCCCCATCAGTTGTCCCCTCCTGCGCCATCCCCATCTCAGCACCACCCTGGCACCTTCTGGGGTCACGAGCCTCTGGGTGCCCCAGCTGTCCCGTCCTCCTTTGTCCCTTTGTCCCCCTTCCCCTCTCCATCCATCTATTCCTTTTTTCCTTCTCTCCTCTCCATCCCTTTCCCTATTCATCCCCTTCCCCTTCTCAGCCCCTTCCTCCTCCTTCTCCTGCTGTCCATCCCTTTTCCCCCTCTTTCTACTTTCCCTTCCCCTTTCCCTCCTCTTATTTCCTCTCTCTTCTCCTTTCCTTTTCCCTCCTTTCCCTCTCCCCACTCTTCTCTTTCCTTTTCCCCACACTGGTCCCTGTCCCCTCTCTCCCCTCCTTCCTCCAGCTCTCAGCCTCCTCATCTTCCTCCCTTCATAACTTTTTCTTCCATTTCCTTATTTAATTTTCTTTCCTCTTCCCTCCCTTTTAATTTCCTTTTTAACTTTTCATTTCCCCTTTCCTCTCTTTTCCTTTCTTCATCTCTTTTCTTTCTCTCCTTCTCTCTCTAACTTATTTCCCTCTTCCAATTCCTCGTTCTTTTCTCCCTTTCCCTTCTTCCCCCCCCCCTTTCTCTTCTCTCCCCTTTTCTCTTTCTTTTCCCCTCTCTCATCTTTTCCTTCCTCCTTTCCTTTTCCTCTTCCCCTTCCCCTGCCCCCCTCGCCGCGGTCCCCCGGCCCCCCCGGCTGGGGGCGGTTCGGGGCCGGGCTCCCGCTCCCGGCCCCGGTCCCGGCCCGGCCCAGCCCCGCCGCAGCGGCACAGCGGGGCGGGCGGCGGCCGCGGCGCTCCGTCCCTCCCTGTCCCTCCCTCTCCGTCCGTCCCTCCCTCCGCAGCGAGCCCCGGCATCCCGGGACACCGGCATCCCGGGACAGCGGCACACCGCGACAGCGGCACACCGCGACAGCGCGACAGCGGCGCCCCCGCGGGCAGGACCCACCCCCGGCATCCCGGTAAGGACCCTCGGGACCCTTCGGGATGGGGGACACTGCCCCGGGACCGGGACCCGGGAGAGAGGAACATGGGGTGCGGGATCCCCCCGAGGGACAGGGAGACTCTGGGATGGGGGATCCCCCCGAGGGGCAGGGAGACTCTGGGATGGGGGATCCCCCTTTGGGATGGGGCTCCCTGCTCTGAGACAGGGACCCTTTGGGATGGGGGATCCCCCTTGAGGGACCCTTTGGGATGGGGGATCCCCCTCGAGGGACACTTTGGGATGGGGGATCCCCCTTTGGGATGGGAGCGGACAGGGACCGTTTGGGATGGGGGATCCCTGCTCTGGGTTGGAGGATCCCTGCTCTGGGACAGGGACCCCGGGATTTGGACCCAGGGAGTGGCAGAGTGGCTCCAGGGTGGGGGAGCCCCCTGGGATATGGGAACCCTCCAAGGACAGGGACCTGTGTGGGCCCTGAGCATCCCCCTGTGGTCCCTGTGCCGGGGGACACACGTGTCCCCTGCCCCAGCAGGGACTGCCCTGCCATCCCCAGAGGGGCAGCAGGGACAGGAGATGGTGACGAGTGCCACTGTCACCCTGAGCTGTCCCTCTGGCTGGGGACAGCACCGCTGCACAGGAGCCAGGCCCAGGTGTCCTTGGGCTCAGGGGACAGGGGGTGGCACTGACAGGGTGGGGGAAACTGAGGCAAGGGCTGTGGGGACACTTAGGGCTAGGGACTGGGGACTGGGGACCAGGAAACCAGGAATGGGGTTTGGGGATTGGGACTGGGGACAAGGACGGGGTTTGGGGACCAAGAAACTGCGGAGTTAAGGGACCAGGCACTGGGGGACAAGGGGACAGGGAATGGGGAACTGGAACTGAGCATCAAGAACTGGACACTGGTGGTCAGTGACAAGAGACTGGGAATTTGGGACCCAGAATTTGGGACTGGAGACCCCCAGAGCAGGGGCCGGACCCCTCCCCAGGCCGGGAGGGGACATGGGAGGGGTCGAGATCCCCACGCCAGCCACAAAGGGACTGTCACCCTCGTGCCGTGCTCAGCCCGCAGCTCCCGGGGCTCCTTCCCTGCTCCTTAATTTCCCAGCGCAAGCGGAGCTGATTTATGGGAGTTTGACACTATTTTAAGCGTGCGCCTCCGTTTGCCGCTCGCCCTGGTTTTAATTACCTCGGCTCTCGCGGCAGGGCAGCGTTCCCGGGGCACAGGCCTGGCCCTTGTTATCCTTGGAAAACCGGGAGCGCGCTTGTGGCCACGGCCGGGGCCGGCGTAAAAATAGGCGCAAAAACCACGGAAAAAAAAAAGAAAAAAAAAAGGGGGGGGGCGAGGGTGGAACACCCTAAAAAAACTCCCAAACAAACAAAAAAGCTAAAGTGGAAATGCACCAAAGTGGGTGAAGAGATTAATTTAAAATAAAATAATTAAAATAAAGGGAATGGCGGGGGTGATGGGGGTGAGGGCCAGCTCACGACACCCCGGGCCAGCCCGCGCAGCTGAAAGCCATGACGGGTATAAAAGCAGAGGAAGTCACCCGGGGAGGGGGAGGCCACAGCATAATTCGATTAAAAGGCCATAAAGGCAGAAGGAGCCGAGATTGGGGGTGGGGGGAGGCCCTGGCACCAGCACAACCCCACAGCAGCCCCCGCAGAAGCCCCTTTGGGGGGGATGCTGGGCTGGGGGGTGATGGGGTGGCCCCAACTCTATGGGGGGAAACTGAGGCACAGGGGATTGGGAGCATTGGGGGTGGTGGGAACTGTGGGACTGGGGCGTGCTCTGGGTGTCCCAGCGGGACTGACACCCCAACTGGGCTGACACCCCAATACAGCTGACAGCCCAGCTGGGCTGACCCCAAGGACGGGTCACCCCGTGGCACACGGTGCCCCTCGGAACCCTCACGGTCTGTTTCCCTTCTCCACAGGCTGCCAGGTGCCATGGAAGCGAGCCCCCGCTGACATCGCCCCCCACTCCTCGGGGTGCCCCCGCTGACATCGCCCCCCACTCCTCGGGGCGCCGCCGCCGCCGCCACAGCCATGGGTGACTCCTACGCCGCCGCCTTCCCCAGCGCCCCGGGGCTGCTGTCGCCGTCCGCCAGCCCCCAGGCCTCCCCCGGCCCCTACGGCCCCGACTACGGCCCCTTCGGGCACCCGTTCCCCGCGCCCTCGGGCGCCCAGGAGGTGCTGGGGGCCCCGGTGGTGGTGGCGGCCAAGGGCCACCCCCCGGGCGAGTGCCTGCCCGGCGTGTACCCCTCGCTGGAGATGCCGCACCCCTACGGCTCCTGGTACAAGGGCGGCATCGGCGGGGGGCTGCCGGGGGGCTCCGGGCCCGCCGCCCCGTCCTGGTGGGATGTGCACCCCAACGGGGGCTGGCTGGGGGGGCCGGCGGGCGCCGAGGGGCTGCAGGGCTCGCTGCAGGGCCAGCCCGCCCTCAGCCCCCCTCTGCCCACCTACGGCTCCGATTTCGGCGCTCTGAACCCCCCTCCTTACACCAACGCCCCCGCGGCGCCCCCCGCCCCCAAACCCGCGCCGGGCGAGGCCCCGAAGGGTCCCCGGGGCGGCTCCTTGGGGGGACGCCCGGCGTGCGATTGTCCCAACTGCCAGGAGCTGGAGCGGCTCGGGGGCCCGGCGGGGGCGCGGCGGAAGCCGGTGCACAGCTGCCACATCCCGGGCTGCGGCAAGGTGTACGGCAAAGCCTCGCACCTGAAGGCGCACCTGCGCTGGCACACGGGCGAGCGGCCCTTCGTGTGCAACTGGCTCTTCTGCGGGAAGCGCTTCACCCGCTCCGACGAGCTGGAGCGCCACGTCCGGACCCACACGCGCGAGAAGAAGTTCACCTGCCTGCTGTGCAGCAAGCGCTTCACCCGCAGCGACCACCTCAGCAAGCACCAGAAGACCCACGCCGACCCCGGCCCCCCCAAGCCGCCCCCCGGCGCCGAGCAGCCCCCCGCGTCCCCCCGGCCCGCCTCGCCCGCCAAGGACGGCGGCAGCCCCGAGGCCGGCAGTTTGTTGGAGATTTGAGCCCTTCCGCCTTCATCTTCCTCCTCCTCCTCCTCGCCGCTGGGGATATTTATTACGGGGTGCTGTTCCCCCCGAAGCCCCCTCCCCCTCAGTTCCCCAGCTCCTCGTTAGCCATTCTAATTTATGTCTTAAATTATGGGGGGCTCTCCGAGCGCTCTGGGGCTCACGGGGGGGTGTCAAGGTGAGACCCACCCCCCTCTGTTTTCCCTTCCACCTCCCCCAGCCCTTCTTGCCCCCCAGCCCTCGCCTCGCCCCCCGCACTCAGGGACAGGGTTTGCCCCCTCCCCCGGCCTGGTTCATCAGTGCTCATGTAACGTGTCCCCCCCCCCTTTTTTTAGCTGCCTGCCCCTCCTGCCCCCTGGAAAAAAAGCAATAAAAGGATTGAGAGTGGAGCCGGGCCCCCTTTTGCGGCTGAGGCCGGGCGGCTTCATCACAGGGATGTGCTCGGCTGCCCCCTCCCTGCAGGGCTCCGGGGGAAACTGAGGCATGGGGGGACACAGGCCTGCTCAGGGTTGCTGTGTCCCCCTTCTCTGGGGGTGGCAGGAGTGCCATATCCTGAGCCTCTCCCCGTGTGCCCAGGACCCTGTCCCCGTGTCCCTCCTCATGTCCCCAACCTCAGGTACAGCCAGGGGACAGCCAGGGGGCCCTGGCAGGATTGTCCCCTGCCCACGCGTGTCCCCAGCAGCCGTGTCCCCACTCCCAGGGACATGGTGTGCAGGGGAACACGCGTGTGCACAGCCCCGTGCCTCAGTTTCCCCCCGGCCACATCCCTGGGCCCACGTGGCAGCACGGGGCACGCGGCGGGGCCACGTGTCCCCGAGGACACCCCAATTTTGGGCGCTGTGGGCTGGCGGGGACCCCACTGCGCTCCCCCTCCCCCTGCCCTGGGCTCCCGCCAGCCCTTTGATGCGCTCAGCCCTGGTTTGGGGCTTTTCCTGAAAAAAAACCCAAAAAGCCACGGAAAAAGGCAACAGGAGGCGGAAACGAGCTCCAGTGCCAGCACGGAGCGGGGGGGGGGCAGCTGCTGGCACCCAGGGCCCCGCGGGGGGACAGGGACAGGGACAGGGGTGGCAGCAGGTCCCGTGCCAGCCCCGGGTGAGTCACGGTGGCCACGGGCGGGCCAGGACCCAGCTGTCCCCAGGGAAAGGGGGACACAGGGCGGGGAAACTGAGGCACGGAGGCGGCAATGGAGCGGCCGGAGCTCAGCGCCACCGCCCAGAGCTGTCCCCAGGGTGGCTCCCGGGGGGATTTAGAGTGGCAGCGCTACCTCTCCATGTAGCCCCCCAAGCCTCGACCCAAATTCGCCGATTTTGGGGTTTCCCCCAGAACTCCAGCCCTGCTCGCCGTGGGTGGGCCAGTGCCAAGCAGGGCAGGGAGCCACGTCCCGGAGCCAAACCCCGGCCCGGCGGCCACCGAGGGCTCGACCGCCCGGAGCCTCCCAAACCACAGAGCCCAACCCCATCCAGAGACCCCCCCAACCCCACCGGGGACCCCCCCTCCGCCACCACCGCCTTTTTTCCTGTCTCGCTGCCCCATCAGCCGCATTTGGGGGGGTCCGAGGGACGCCACGAGGCCACGCCAGCCCTGCGGTGGCTCTGATGTCGGCGCCATCCCAAATCGTCGTCTCCTATCGAACCCCGCTCGCTCCGTAACGGGCGAGGAATGTGGGGCCCCCCGCCGCAGCTCCCCCCGCCGCCTTTATTTAATATCCTGAGAAAATTAAAATAACTCTTGCGGCCGCTAAGGAAAACACGGGGATAAACACGAGAAAAGCGGGAGCCCCGGGAGAGGGGCTGGGAGCGAGCCAAGGGGGGCACGCGGCGGGAGCGGCACCCAGGGAACACGGGGAGAACGGACACGGGCACCCGCGAGAGGGGACACCGGGAGAGGTGGCACCGGGGACACGGCAGCGCAGGACACCGGGATGCCGCGGGAGCCCAAGAGGGGTCCGGGATCAGGGGTGCCCGCGGGACACGGGGTGCGGGACACGGGAGGTGCCCCGGGGGGGGTCCGGGTCCGGGTCCCGGTCCCGATCCCGTCCCCGGTCCCGGTCCCGGTCCCAGCGCAGCCCCGCTCGGCCACCACGTGACCAGTCGACCGCACACGCCCCTCGCCCCGCCCCTCAAGGGAGGCTCCGCCTTTCTTAAAGGGGCAACGACAGTAACAAGTGGCCCCATTTTAATCAATCCTCGTTACAACCGGAGAGCCACTAAGTCACGGGTGGAGCGCGGATGTGCAGGGGACGCTGATATTCTCTCTCCTCCGCGGAGGAAAATCGTGGAGCGTGACGTTGTCCTTCAGCGAGGACTCCGCGTATTTCCCACGCGAGCCGCGGCCCTTTTAATTCTCCTCCCACACGCGCCCGGAGCCGCGAGGGCGGCGCGCGGCGGCGATTGGCGCGGAGCGGGAGCGGGAAAGGGTGAGAGGAGCCAAGATGGCGGCGCCCGGGGCTGAGGGCGGGGAGCGGGGGGATACCGGGGATTGTGAGCGGGTGAGGGGCGGAGGGAGGGTCTCTGGCCTGGAGCCGGCGCATCCTGAGGGCAGCGGCGGTTTCAGCTGTCGCCCCCCGGTCCGGGCTCGCCCTCAGGCTCGGCGCCGCCATGTGCTCCCTGGGGCTGTTCCCGCCGCCGCCTCCCCCTGGGGATGTCACCCTGTACGAACTCAACAACGCCCTGGTCTGCGGCCGCCTCAGCGAGCAGCTCCCGCTGGCCTTCCAGAGCCAGGTGAGACCCCCGGCCCAGGTGGGCCCTCCTCGCTCCAGAGCCGTGCCAGCCCCCTCCAGCCTTGGGACTGCCACATTCGTCCCCCTCAGCTGTGGCTGCAGCTCTGTCCCCTCTGCTGGGGTCTCTCCAGGCACCCTCAGGCTGCTCCTTCGCTCCTTGTGGCCCTGCTTACCTCCCATCGCCGTTTGCCCGCTGCCCTGGGGGGGTCCCTTTGTTCCCGGGGGCTCAGGGGTCTCAGGGAAGCTCTGCTGCAGGTTCCCGACCTGCCCGTGCTGACCCTGCCCAAGGAGCCCCTCAAGGCCCACGGCCGCCTGGAGCCCAGCGCCCGCCCGCCCTTCATCCACCACCGCGAGTCCCTCTGGAAGCGCTGCCTCAGCGCCTGGTGAGTGCCCCGCCGGCCCCAGAGAGCCCAACCTGTCCCCAGAGAGCCCAGCCTGGCCCCAGGACGGGCAGGGGCCGGGCAGTGACCCCGCTCTCGCTGCAGGCGTGATGCCGGGCTCTGCGGGCTGCTCCGGGAGCTGGCCAGCGCCGAGGAGGAGGGTGAGTTTGGGCTGCCCAGCGATCTCTGGTCTCACTGTGATGCTTTGGCTGCGCCCTGCTGTCCCTGCCCTGTCCCCCGTGGTGCTGCAGGGACGCTGAGGGTCCCTTTGCCCTTTGCCAGGGCTGCAGTGGCTGCGGACGGGCTCGAGCCACGCGCTGGCCGTGTGCCGCTGGCTGTCCTCGCTGCACGGATCCCTGTTCCCACACCTGTCCGTGAGTCATTCCGGCTGCTCCCTGCTGCTGCCGCAGCCGGGGCAAGGGGAGCAGCCACCTGGGGTGGGGGTGGTCCCTTCCCTGCTAAACCCCCCCCAAAATGCTCCTCCTGATGATGCCCAGCTCCAGACACTGCTCCCTCCTCCACGGGTGGAAAATGGACACTGGGAAGGTGTTTGGTGCTCCAAGAGGGGCCCGAATCCCGGTGGGGGAGAGGGAGAAAGGGCTGGGAACTGGGGGTCCCTGCTGCCAGCTCAGTGTTCTCCTGTCCCTGCAGCTGACCAGTGAGGACATGATCGCAGCCTTCTCCCAGGCCGTGGACTGGTGAGTCCTGGGTGTCCCAAAGTCACCGTGCCGGGGTCTGGGACCCCCCGGGGTGGGAGTACAAGGACAGGATGGCCCCGTTTGGGTGGGCTCAGCCATTAAAGGCAGGTATTGCCCCACTGGCTCTGGCTGCCCTGCTTTGTGTGCCCTGGTTGGAGAGAGACCAGGGTTAAAGGAGATGAGAGCCTGGAAAATTCCTTCCAATTCCAACCCCAGGCTGTGGTCACCAACCCCTCAGCAGAGCCCTGTGAATAATTCCCAGAAACAGGGAATTTCTCAAAGAAAACGGTCCTGTTGGGCAGCAAAAAAAGAAGTTTTTATTTCTCTGGGGACTCTGAACAGGGTCTTTGCCAGCCCAGGGGGTGCGGGGGGGTCTCACCCTGCCCTGTGCCCCCTCCAGGGCCGGCTGCACTGTCAGGGCCTTTGCCTGGCACCCCCACACCAACAAATTCGCTGTGGCTCTTCTGGACGATTCCATCCGTGTCTACAACTCCAGCAGGTGGGGCTTTGTCTGGGATCTGGGCAGCCTGGGGTGGGCACTGCCCTGGGCCCGGGGCCCGTGGCCTCCTCACCCACCTGGGCTCAGCCCTCCCTGTTCCTTCCCTGCTCTCCTTGAGCCTCAAGAGCTTTGCCTTTCCTTTCCCTGTACCTCTGGGGACATCCCGGGGGTCACCCAGGCCTGGGGGTGGTGACAGAGCGGGGGGACACGGGCTGAGTGTCCTCTGTCCCCCAGGTCTCCCTGCTCCCCCAGGGAATGCCAGTCCCTGCTCAGGAGGAGACTCTGCCGGCTGCTCCTGCAGCCCCCCCAGGTGTCCCCAAGCTGGGCCCTGTCCGCACTGGGGACACCTCGGCTCAGCCACACCAGGTGTGCCCTGGCTCACCTGGCTGGGAACCCCTGTCCCCTCCCCGGGAAGCACACGGCAGGGCACAGCCCCTCCCCACCCTGCTGTCCCCCTCACTGCACTCAGGGCTGGCAGGGGCTGCACTGGGGCTCTGTGCCCCACAGCTCTGTCACTGTCCCCTCCCCACAGTGCCACCGTGCCCTCGCTGAAGCACCGCCTGCAGAGGAACGTGGCTGCCATGGCCTGGAAGCCGCTCTGTGCCTCCATCCTGGCCGTGGCCTGCCAGAGCTGTGTCCTTGTGTGGCACCTGGATCCCACCTCCCTCTCCACCAGGTGACAGCTCCCACCTCCCCTTCCCGGCCATTGTCACCCCGTTGGGGCTGGCTTTGGGGCAGTGCCACCATCCTGCCAGCAAATCCCGAATCCCGGTGGCTCCTCCCTCCTCCTGTGCAGGCCATCATCAGGCTGTGCCCAGGTGCTGTCCTGCCCCGGGCACAGCCCTGTCACCAGCCTGGCCTGGGCGCCCAGCGGGGAGCGGCTGCTGTCGGCGTCACCCGTGGACACGGCCATGCTGGTGAGGACCCTCTGGGGACACCCAGGGACACCCAGGGACACTCCTGGGACACTCGGGCAGTGCTGCCCCAGAGGCAGCTCTGGGATTTCACCTGGACCTGAAATGTTCCCTCTGTGTCCCCTAATCCTGGTGTCACCGTTGTCCCCCGTGTCCCCTCCAGGTGTGGGACGTGTCCACCGAGACCTGTGTCCAGCTGCAGTGGTTTGGGGGTGGCGGTGTCACCTACTTGGCCTGGTCCCCCGATGGCAGCAAGGTGCTGGCAGCCACCCCCTCGGCCGTGTTCCGGTGAGCTCCTCGTCCCCATCCTCATCCTCGCGCCAGAAAATCTGGATCCCAAACATCCCCCCTGCTCCTGCTCCTGCTCCTGCTGTGGGGGCAGAGTGGGAATGGCTGGGGGACGGGGTTGGACACTGTGGATTCCCAGAGCAGCAGGATTGGGGCGGATTCCCGGGAATTCTGCTCCCTAAAGCCTCCTGCATCTCCTGCAGGGTGTGGGAGGCCCAGATGTGGACCTGTGAGCGCTGGCCCACCATCAGGGGACGCTGCCAGGTAGGGTGGGATATTCCCCTCCCAGGGAATCATTTAGGCTGGAAAAGCCTTCCGGGACCGCCCAGGCCAAACCCTGGCACTGCCACATCCACAGGGCTTTTAAATCCCTCCAGGAATGGGGACTCCACCCCTGCCTTGGGCAGCCAGACGAAGAAATTGTGGAAATTTTCCCTGATTGTGTGGAAATCTTCCCAGTATCCAACCTGAACCTCTCCTGAGGTTTTGTCCTCTTGTCCCTTGGCTGTCCCCTCCCATCAGGGACTTGGGGAGTGAAAAGTTCCTCCTGAGCCTCCTCTTCTCCAGTCGGAGGCACTCCAGACAGGGTGGCACTGTCCCACAGACGGGTGACAGGGTGGCAGAATGACACTGTCCCCCAGACAGGGTGCTGGAGCCCCGACGGCAGCCGGCTGCTCTTCACCGTGCTGGGCGAGTCCGTCATCTACTCCTTGTCCTTCTCCGAGTACCGGGGTGAGTTTGTCCCACCTGGAGCTTCCCAGGGGCTGGGAGAGGGTTCCCAAATGACCCCACAGCTTTGGAGTGAGGAGCTGGGACGCACAGGGGGTGTGTTGGGGTCTCCAAGCACAGAATCTCTGGAATTCAGGTTTTTCCATCCCTCGCGTTGCTCCTCAGTCGCAGTTGTGGGGTCTTGAGGGGATTTCAGGGAGACTCCAGCAGCTCCAGAGCCAGCTTGGGGGTCCTGGTGTTTGCTGTCCCTTGTCCTCCATCCCTGCCCCTCCTGGGACACCAGCCCAGCTGCTCTGAGAAAGAAATAAATGCATGATCACCTGGGGAATGCAGTGGGATTGACGGGGTGTGGGTTCGTCCCTTGCAGGGGAGATGCAGGGGCAGGTGGGAGGCTCCAAGACGGCCTCGATCGTGGCAGACCTGTCCGAGACCACCTTTGAGACCCTCTACGGGGAGGAGAGGTGGGTCTGGCTGAGGGCACAGGGGGGTCCCTGCTCCTCCCGGCAGCCACCCCTCGCTGCTGGGCACGGGGGGTCTCTGCCCCCAATTTTGGGAGTTGTGCTGTTGCAGGATCGGAGGGGAGGTTCATTCCATGGCGTGGGACCCCACCGGGGAGAGGCTGGCTGTGATCATCAGAGGTCAGTGCTGCCCCGTTCCCTGCTTGGCCTGGGAGTGCTGCTGCTGCCCCGGGACAAGGGACAGGATGGGGGACAAGGGAGAGCCCTCGTGCTGCTGTCCCCCCACAGGACACCCCGAGAGCGCGGGCAGCCAGGCGGCCGTGGCCGTGTTCCGCACCCGCAACAGCCCCGTCTTCGAGCTCCTGCCCTGGTCAGTGGGGGCTTGGGGGGTTTGGGTTCGCTGGGATGGGTTTGGGTGGGTTTGGGTTCATTGCAAGAGGGTTTGGGTGGGTTTGGGTTCTTTACAGGGTGTTTGGGTTTGTTAGAGCAGCTTTCGGGTGGGTTTGGGTTCATTGGGTTCCCCACCTCACCCCCTTGGCTTTGGGTTGTCCTTTCCCTGTGCATCCCCTTAGACCCCAGACACCCCCAGTTCCCTGGCATGTGCTGTTTCCCCCTCAGACCCCAAACACCCTCTGGAATTCAGAATGTGCTGATTCCCAGCCCATAACCCTGCCCGTTCCCCCACCCCACAGCGGCTTCGTGCGGGGCGAGCGCGGAGCCCAGCCCCAGCTCATCTCCTTCCACCCATGCTTCCCTCAGGGCGCCCTCCTGACCGTGGTAAGTCCCTCCCGGGGCACTCCCAGTCCCAGGGGACACTGGTGGCACTGGGCAGGGGCTGGGATCAGGGCGAGGCGTGGGGGGCTCCGGGGAGAGGAGGTTTAACCAGGCCAAGGGTTGGATGTGTTGGGGACAGAGGGGCTGGACCTTCCCTGATCCCTGGGAAGGGACCTGGAGGGACTTAGGGGCAGTGCTGGACATGAGCCGGGTGTCCCCAGGTGGCCAAAGAGTCTGGGGTCAGGTCACGGGCTGGGCTCCATCCCAAGGGGTTTTCCCCGTTTCTGTGCTGTTTGGACACTGACCCCTGCCCCACGCTGTCCCCTGCAGTGCTGGTCCTCGGGGAGGATCTCCCACATCCCCTTCTTCTTCATCAGCGCCCTGGAGCCCCGCGGCAGCCCCCGCCGCAGCCCCGCGCCCGTGCTGGGCAGCGTCCGGGAGCAGCCGCTCTTCTCCGAGCTCTGAGGGGCTCCCAGGGCCTCCTCGGGCACCCCAGGGCCTCCTCAGGGCCTCCTCGGGCACCCCAGAACCTCCTTGGGCACCCCAGAGCCTCCTTTCCCTCCTGCTCAGCCTCCTCTCCCTGCAGGAGCCCCCCAGACCTGCTCAGGGTCTGGCAGTGCTGGATCTTGCCCCAATTAAAGGTGGATTTTCTCTCCCTCTTGTTTTCTTTCCTCACCCCCATGGGACTGGAAGATTTTTGGGGGTGAATTTGGGAAGTCCTATGGGTCTGGAAGGGTTCTGGGGGCTCCAGAGTTGATTTTGGGGTCAGGAACAGCTTGGAGTGAACTCACAGAAGCTGTTGGTGTGATCCCACTGCAGCCCATGGGCCAGGGCTGCTCTTTTGGGATCAAAGAGCCCTGTTTTGGGGACAGGTGATGGCTGAAGGGGTTTGGGGTGGGTTTTGGCCACACACACAATCCCCAGCTTTGTCTTGAGGGTGAGCAAAAGTGAATCAAACTCCCCAAAATGAACCAAACCCGCTATGGGTCCCCAAACCCCAGCGCTGGGAGCCCCAGGGGAGCCCCCCGGCCCTGCAGGGTGGGGGCAGCAGCTGGGCCCCCCCGAGGGGATTAACGCTGCTGCTGCTGGGGCTGGCACAGGGAAATCCCGGGATTACAGACTCTTAATCCCAGGATTACAGACTCTTAATCCCAGGATTACACTGCACTGGCAGGGAGGACTGGGACAGCACAAGGTCCCTGCTCCCCCCACCCCAACAGCCCCGGGCCCCCCAAAATCCTCCCCAGGGCAAGGGGGCCACCCCTCCCTTCCCCCCCAGCATCCAGCCCCTTCCTGAGGCTGGGCAGGATCCAGGGGGCTCTGCCATGGCCCGGGCTCCGCACCCACCGCAGCTGCTGGGGCCAGCCTGGGGGGCTTCACCCCCCGGGCCCGCCCGGTTGGCTCCCGGTGCCGCCGCTGAGCGGCTCCTGCTCCTCGCGCCGCTCCCGGTGCGCCCCGCAGGGCAGGGCCCGCAGGTGCAGCCGCGGCTCCTCCCGGCTCCGCCGCACGAACCGGCGCACGCAGAGCAGGACCAGGCCCAGCCACCCGCCCAGGGCCACCAGCGCCGCCACGTCCGGGGCCCGCGCTGTCCCCGCCGCCCTCCCCAGCGTCTCGTTGTGGCCGCTGGGCGCGAGCGGCACCGGCGGAGCCCCCCCGGGGCACCGGGAGCCGGCCCGGGGTTGCTGGGGCAGCCCCAGCAGCAGCAGCAGCAGCAGCAGCAGGAGCCCGGCCGCCCGCATGGCCCTGCAAGGAGCGGGAGGGAGGGGACACCGTGACCCCCCCGCGGTGTTGGTGACACGGTGCTGGTGACACGCAGGATCACAGCGGTGCCAGGGGCGGGTCACGGCTGTCCCTGAGTCACAGCACCTTCCCAGTGTCACACTCAGCCCCACCGGGACCCCTCAAACAGCGACTCCACTGGGCACACGCTGGTTTTTACTGGTGCTGGCAGTGCTTCGGTGCAGGGACATGACAGGAACGAGGTCAAACTCCCAGGAAACGGCACCAAAACGGCTCCGGCTGGGCTGGCACCCATCCAGCACGGGGGGTGGGTGCTCTGAGACCCCCGGGAGGGGCTGCTGCCCCCCCAGCACAGCCGATCCCTCGGAGAGTCTAGGATCCAAGCGGGAACGCTACCTGCACATCCCTGGGACCCCACACTGGGCCAGGGGCTCCCTTTTGGGGTGACCCCGCTGGGGAGGGGGCTCACGTGCTCTCTGTGCCCCCCCCGAGCTCCAGCGCCCTCCGGGCCATCTCCAGGGCTCCCTCCCGGGTCTGGTTGCCCCCGATGAAGCCGCTGGCGTGGACGAAGACGCAGCCGGGGATTCCGGCCAGCTCAGACAGCGCCTCGTCGCGGAGCCCCCGCCAGGCCTCGGGCAGGGGGAGCCTGGGGGGGACACGGGGCTTGAGAGTGACCCCAGCCACACCAGGGGGTCGTGGCAGGGCCAGGGGAGGGGTCTCACCAGCTCTGGAAGCTGTGGGGGGCTGTGGGGATGCTCTGCACTCGCCACTGCCCGCCCCGGTCCGGGAACAGCACGAGCAGCAGCGGCTGGGGCAGGGCCAGCTCCCGCTCCAGCTGGAACAGGTGCTCCTTCCAGGGACAGCCGCCCTGGGACAGCTCCAGGACCTGCCCGCTGGCGTCCACCTGCAGGGGGGACACGGGGGTGACCCCCGACACCACCCTGGGCTCCGTGCCCCTCCCCGTGCCCTCCTGCAGGGGCCGGGCAGGATATGGGGTGCAGGGCCCCCCCAGGAGGCTTCTACAGAAGGGATTTGACCTCCCCACGCCCCAGTTCTCCCCCAAAATCACAGATTCCCCCCAGCTGGCTCGGCCTTACCTCGAAGCGGCGCCGCACAGCCTCTTCCACCAGCGCCCGCGCCGGCAGCCAGGCCCGGTGGTAGAAATCCAGGCGCTGCAGGAACTCCGTGCCCACCAGCTCCATGGCCCTCCTGAACCCTGCCTGGGGACACGGGGGTCAGCGGCGTCCCCGAGCAGGGTGTCCCTGAGCACGATGTCCCTGAGCAGGCTGTCCCCAGGGCCTGTCCCTGAGCAGGCTGTCCCCAGGGCTGTCCTCACCTCGGTGTCCTGGTCGGGGTCATTCCAGCGCGGGTTCAGGTGCCCCACGCGGGCGCTCAGGGTGGTGCTCAGGGCGTAGCGCGGCTCCCCCGCTGCCGGCGCGATCCCGTTGTCCATGGCATCGATCTCCTCCACAAAGTTCTCGTACAGCTGGGGACAGCGAGGGGACAGCAAGGGAGGACAGGAGGAACAGCAGAGCAAAGCCTGGCTGGAAGCACAACCCCAGCAGCTGCCACGAACCGCTCCCCTTTCCCCACCGAGGACAAGCCCCGGGCAGAACCGTCACCCCGGCAGGGTGACAGACCCCTCGCCACCACTGTCACCTTGTCATAGAGCGCTGAGACCACGGGCCCGTCCTCGGGCTGCCCCAGGAGCCCCGCCAGGATCTGCGCCCCGAAGTGGCAATAGACGAGCCCAGCGCTGCTCAGCTTGGTGCTCCAGGGCTTGTCCGGCCGCAGGCTCCGCATGGACTCCGTGAAGGACCTGCGGGGCCACGCGGTCACCGCGGGCACCCCCGGCGGTGCCGCTGTGCCCGGCGGGGGTCTCACCTCTGGTGGTGGTCGTAGCGGTGCCGCCCCGGGTCGTACTCGCCCCCCACGTCCACCACCACATCGCAGCCGGCCAGGCGCTGCGGGTCCCGCGTCCGCACGATCTCCGCGTCCTGCAGGGGACACCGCGTGAGGGTCCCCAGGGCCACCGGGACCCCCGGGAGCGGCTCCGGGTGACGAGGGACAGCGGGGACGGACCCCGAGGAAGGACCGGGGACACAAGGGGGACGCCCAGGTGGGACTGGGGACAGAAGAGCGGCCGCTGGGTGGGCTCAAGTGTCCCCCAGATGGGACCGAGAGAAGAGCGACCCGGAGAAAGAGCCCGGGACCCGGCACCGCACGGTGCCCCCGTCCCGTTCATGCCCCGAGCCGGGTGCGCTGCCGGTGCCGTACCCGGTAGCGGGGCAGGAGGCGCAGCAGGAAACACGCCAGCGCCTCGTCGCAGTGGAAGGTGCCGTCGTGGGTGCCGATGCGGGGGGCGGGCTCGGGGTGCGGCCGCTTGTGCCCGGTGCCTGCCCCGGTGCCGGTGGCGGCCATGACCACGAGCCGGGCAGCGCGCGCGGCACCGCGCATGGCAACGGGGAGGCCACGCCCCCACAGGGCCACGCCCCCTCATCGTAAAAACTTCGCGCCAATTTTGTCCCGCGCTTGCGCGGGATCAGCCCCGCCCCCGGCGAGTGCGCACGCGCAGGGGGCGGGGCGAAAGAGTCTGTTCGATGTGGCGAGCGCCCTCTGGCGGGCGGGACCGGGATCGAGGGACGAGGACACACGGAAACCTCCGGGGCTGACACACACGGGGTCCTGCACGGCCCCGGGGACCCAGGGATGGTCAGAGAGACAGGGATGGATGGACGGACACACGAGCCTGGCGCTGAGTTGGTTTGCCCAAGCAGGAGTTTATTGGCCCGAGCCGGAGACCCTCCGGACACCGGGGACCCTCTGACCATCGCTCGTGGCCCGGGGAGGCTGTCATGGCTCTTCCCAGGGCTCTGGAGCCCCCCAGCTCCCAAAGCCCCCTTGCTCCGGGTGGGTACAAGGGCCTGGAGCCGCCTTCAGAACATGGCAGAGGGAGGAGGCCAAGCTGGAACTGGGGTCCCTGTCCCATCCCAGCAGTCATCACCCCATCCCGCAGAGGGGTCCAGCTCCAAAGTGGGGGCGTCTCCTGGAGATGCCCCTGCTCCCCCCTTCCCAGGGAGTGCAAACAAAGCTCGTCCTGCTCTTCCCTTTGAGGGTCGAGGACATTTCCGCCCTCGGGGCTTTCTCGGCTGCCTCTGGCTCATCCCAGTTCATCTCCTGGCACTTGCCCTTCCATACATTCGCAAAAAGAAGGGATTCGGGGCAGCCCGGCCCCAAAACACCCGCGGAGGGATGCACCACCAGCTGCGGGGACCAACCCCCGACCCCTGCCCGGGCTCAGCTCCTCCCGCACACCCAGCGCTGTTCCCTGTCCCGCGGGGCTGCGGGGCCGCTCCTGCCGTGCGGGCGCTCAGGAGATCTCGTTGCCGAAGACCTCGAGCAGCAGCGGCGTGAGCTGCATGCTGTGCTCGGGCTGGAAGGACAGACAGCGGTACTGCCGCGAGTGCTCCTCGTTCAGGCTGCGCAGGTCCGCCAGCTTCTGGATCATCTTGGCGTAGAGCAGGCGGCCGCCGGGCGCGGCGTGCCGGGCGCGGATGTAGCTCTGCAGCACCTCCGAGAGCCGCTCCTGCAGCGCCTCCACCCGCAGCGGCTCCCGCACGCCCGGCCGGTCTGCGGGACGGGCAGCGCTCAGGGCAGCCCCCGCTGCTGGGGGGTGACAGGGGTCTGGGGGGATTCCCTGCCTTTTGGGGCTTTTTATGGTCTGGGATGATTCCCTTCCCTTTCACCCCTTTTTATGGTCGGGGGGGATTCCTTCCCTTTCACCCCTTTTTAGGGCTTTGGGGGGATTCCCTGCCTTTTGTGGGTTTTTAGGGTTTGGGGGGATTCCCTCCCTTTCACCCCTTTTTAGGGTTTGGGATAATTCCCTTCCCTTTTGTCCCTTTTTATGGTCGGGGGGTTTTCCCTTCCTTTCATCCCTTTTTAGGGTCAGCTGTACTTATGGGTTTTTCCCCTCCCTTTTGTGGGTTTTTAGGCTTTGGGGTAGGTCTGTCCCTACCTGGGGACAGGATGCAGATGGCCATGAGCAGCACGTGCTCCTCCTCATGCAGGTTCAGCTTCTTCAGCCCCACCTGGAACTTCACCAGCGGCTCCAGCAGGTCCATGCTGTGCCCGGCTGCGGAGAGAACGGGGCCTCAGGGGGGCTCTGGAAAAGGTTCTTTTCCTCTGGAAGGGGATCTTTCCCTTTGGATGGGGATTTTTTCATACACATTGGGGTGGCACTGGGGCCATTGAGGAGGTGGCACTGGAGACACTGAGGCGCCACTGCAGACCTTGAAGCACCACTTGTCACCCCCAAACCCCCAGAATTTGGGGCAGGACTCACCCCCATTCTCAACCAGGTGCAGAGAAGGGCCAGCAGGAGGAAAGTCAGGGAATTTCAGGATTTGGGGCTGGGGCTCCCTTACCTTGGGTGACGTCGCTGACCTTGTACTTGAAGTCGCTGCTGCCGCAGGTCCAGGACATGTCCTCGAGGGTGAAGGACTCGTTGGAGCGCAGCATGATCACCTCCATGGCGCTGCACTTGAGCAGCACGATCTGGTCCTCCACAGACAGATCCCTGCAGGAGGATTTGCCCTCTGGGTGGGGGTCGGGGTGCTCAGGGGACACAGGGGACACAGGACAGGGCCAGGAGGAGCTGCCACCCCCAGGGTGCTCACCAGGCCCTCAGCTGAGGCTCCCTCCCCAGGAATTCCCATTCCAAGGTTTTTTTCATGTGCATTTTGGTCCCAAATCTTAGAATGAACAGAGCCCAAGGCCCCTCCTGGGCCCCTTGGGTGCTGCAGGGGCTCTGGGTGGAATCTGTGTGTGTTTTCCAGGGTATTGGAAAAAGGGGAGAACCCCGGGGAGGGGGAGAGACAGAGAGCAGAGCTGGGAAGGGAACAGGGCTGAGGAATGGCTGGGAGGGGCAGCACGGGATTCCCAGGAGCAGGACACACCAGATGTGGGATCTGCAGCCTCACCTGAATCCCGGGATCATCTTGGCAAAGCCGATCACCTTCTGGATGCTGTAGCTGACCAAGTCAGCCAGGTGTGGGAGCATGGAGAGCTGGGAGAACTCCAGGTTCACCGAGGAGCTCTCGTCCTGCTCCTCCCGCAGCCCCAGGCTGGGGAACGGCGGCGGCTCCGTGGGGTCTGCGGGGGGAAATGCTCTGAGCACCCCAGTGAGCCCCCAGAGCCGAACAGAGGCTCTGGAACCCCAAATCTGGGTCGAGGGGCTGCATTTCTGCCCCCCTGACCCCTGGAGGGGTGAGGGGAGGGAATCTGGGGGCTTTTGAGGCCAGGTTCTCCACAGGGTGTTGGGATTCAGGGCTGGTTTGGGATCCCAGTCGGGGAATGTGGGATGAGGAGGAAGAGGAGGAAGAGGAGCAGGGCAGACCCTTGTGCTGGGGTTGATTTGGGCTCTGGCACAGCCCATCCCCTCCCCTGGAATTTGGGGTGGTTTAAGGCGTCACCTCCAGCCCAAGGTGGGTCCTGGGGTCCCTCTCTGGCTGCCAATCCCAGTTTGGGGCCAGGAGGAGCTGGGGCACACCTGGGAATGTGCTGAAGGCCTCGGAGCCGAAGAGATCTGAGGAATCCTCCGAGGACAGGTCCTGGGTGAGTAGGGACGAGGATTTTGTGGCCCCTCTGCTGCTGGGGTGGCTCCTCACAGGGGGCTGGGGGAGAAAACAGAGAAAACTCCTTGAGGAACGGGGCTGGCAGAGGGACTTTGAAGGGTTAGGGAGGGACAGAGGGACTTTGAAGGATGAAAGATATTTTCTGGGGTCATTACCCGAAATTTGGTGAAGTCAGCGTAGGTGGGGTCGTAGGTTTTGCGATGGGCCTCGAGCAGGATGTCGATGACTTTCTGCTGCTCCTCTGAGAGTTTGGGTTTGAGGCTTTCCCTCAGGGCTTCCTCCTCCTTCCTCTTCAGGATCATCTCCCTCTTCCTCTGCACCTCCTCGTCCGTAAGGATGACTGGGAGAGGAAAAGGGGTGGAATCAGGGATTGGAACGACCCCTGGATGCCACAGCCAGCCCTTGGAAAATCCCTTTGTGCCCCTCCAACAGCTTGGCCCCAGTTTCCTGCTGTGCCCAGGTTTTGGTGCTTTCAGGGGAGGCTCTGGGGGCACCGAGGCCATGCCAGCCGTGCCCCGTGCCCGCTCTGCTCCCTCCCTGTTTGCTCAGCCCTCTCAAATCCCGAAACCCTCGGCTCCCAGCTGCCACCAGGGGTGTCCAGCGCTGCTTCAGGGCAGATTTAATCTGATTTTTAAGGTCAAGGCACTCAGGGCTGGGAATTTATGGCTTTTATTGGGGTGGCAGCGCTCAGCAGCGGCCAAAGGTTGGGCTCCACGCAAGGCTGGGCCTGTTTGCTCAGGGAAAAGGAGCAGCTGAGGGCAATTTGGGCTCAAATCTTCACTTTTTTATCAACCACTGCAAGCCCTGAGCAGCCTCACAGGGGCTGTAAGGGACAAAGGCAGCGGGGAGCTGCAGAAACCTCTGGGGTCACAGCAGAGCCCCCTCAAAGCTCTGTTTTGGAGGAGGAGGAAAGGAAAAAGGAGTTCCCTTTCTTCAGCCCTTTCTGCAGGGACACTCCAGGGGCTGTTTCCGAGTTTTCTGGTGCAGGAACCCCGTGCTGGGAGGGTCAAGGTGGAATTTGGGGCGAGAGGTGAGCGGGAGGAGCTCGAGGCAAGGAGGCCTCGGCCTCGCCTGCTCCTTTGGCCAAGGGCGATTTTCCGTTCTCCATTTTCCATTCCCCAGCCTTGCACAACCTCACAGGGGCCTGGGACACCTCAGGAAGGGCCGAAAGGTCACTCCCACCTCCACCATCAGGGAGGAAAATGAGGATTTTGCCATTTCCCCTTGCCAGTTTTTATCACAAAAAGCATCAGATCCACAGGGGCCTGCTCGGGGTCACCCACCCCGGCGCTGCACAAAGAGCAGGAGCTGTTAAAAATCCCATTTTTAGGGATTATTAGGGAAGGACCCAAGGGAGCCTCAACATCCCTGAGGGACAGACACCCCTTCCTCAGCTGCAGGCAGCTGGAAGAAGGCAGGGAAGGGGTAATTCCCTGAAAGTGGGAAAGGCCGGATTTCCCAGGCCATCGTGTGAGGAGGGGACAGGCCCTGGCTGAGAATTCCCAAACCCCAAGGCCTGGAGGGGTTTTCTCTGCCCTGCTTGTCCCCAGACAGGCAGAAAACCACAAATATTTGCCCAAACTGGGGGCTGGAAATCCCACGTGGTGACCTGGGCCTGGCATGGGGCTGGGAGAGTTGGGGTCACCAAACCCCTCAGCTGGCCAGACCCAGCTCCTCCTGCCCCAAACTGGGACAAACCCCAAATTCCAGAGGTGGGGAAGAGTCCAAATTATCCCCAGCTCGAGGGTCTGCCCTGCTCCTCTTCCTCGTCTTCCTCCCTACCCCACATTCCCAGCCCTGAATTCCAACACCCTGTGGAAAACAAGGCCTCAAAACCTTCCTGATTCCCTTCTTCCACCTAAAAATAACCCCAACCCTTCGTCCTCCCTCATTTTTTTTCAGCGGCAAAGTCCATTTTTAGCTATTTTTAGCCTGTCTGGGTCAGTTTTGGTTAATGCAGGCAGGATTTGCTAACGGGGCTGTTTACACGTTAACTCCTGTGTGGAAAACATGGAGAAAACCTGGAGAAAACCCCTGGAATTGCTGCCCAGCAACTTGCCAGCCCTTCCTGGGGAATTAATTAGCTGCTGGTACAAATGAAACCACTTCCTTCATTAGGGGCTCCTCAAAAAACAGGGACAACTCCCCAGAATCTGGGGACAGCCAGGGTGGGATGTGGCCTTTTCCTCCCTCATCAACCTGCCAATCCCAAAGAATAAAATCCAGGGATTCCCATCAGGATCATTGAAAATGTAATCATTTTTTCCCTCACAAACACTCCAAATTCTGATTTTCTGGAGGCCCTGGGGTGACATCAGGCTCTGTTTGCACCCTGTTTAGCACATCAGGGAAAGGGCCCTGCTTCCATAGCCCGAATTTCCAGCTCCATGGACACCCTGGCCACAATCTCCCAGCAAAAAATGTTAGGTTGGAGCTCTCCAGGAGCACCCAGCTTCTCCCCAGCACCTCAAACACGCTTTATTTTTAAAAGCCACTTATCTCTAAATACACCCGGAGAAAACAAACATTTGGGCCACATTTGTATGTTTGGACTGGGCTTAAAAACCACTTTAATTCCCTCTGCTATTGACTTAAGTCCCTGCTTTGTCCCACATGGAAAAAAGGGTCAGAAAAAAAAAATCCCAGAGGGAGAAGAGAAAAGCCCAACCTGGCTCCATGGGGATGGGGGAGCTCATCCAGTTCTCCCTGTGGAGCATGGAAAATGCTGGAAAAGAAACTTTTCAGAGCCATTGGGAGCCATGGAGCTGATTTTCCTCAAAGAAAACCCCAGGAGAATCCATGAGAACACAACTCTGGGATGGGAAGGAATCATTAAACCAGCTCCTCTCAATCATTACCCGCTGCTTCCCCTGCCCTTTGCATCCCTGGGAGGTTCCCAGCGGCAGCCCTGGCACCAGGGAGGTGGCAGAGGCACAGCCAGGGCCCCGTGAGCATTCCCTGGGCTGGACACTCACACTCACACCCATTGCACACTCACACTCACAGCCCTTGCACACTCACACTCACAGCCCTCGCACACTCACACTCCTTCATCATGCCGATGTCCAGGCAGCGTTTCAGCCGGCAGGCCTGGCAGTGCCGCCGGTTGTCCTTGGTGATGTGGCACTCCCCGCTGAAGGGACAGGTGAACATGGCCTTCCTCTTCATGCTCCTCCTGGAAAAGGGACAAAAACCCTTTCTGGGCTCCGTTCCTGCTGGTTTGGCTGATGCTGCAAACATCAGCTGGGTTGGGAGCTTCAGACACTGCTGGAAAAGGAAAATTTCCCCCAGGGAAACACCCAAGGGTTTATCTCAAAATGGTTTGGGGGAAATGACCTTAAACCCAGCTTGATCTCCTTCCACTAAACCAGGCTGCTCTAAGCCCAGCCCAGCATGTAAGTTTAAGAAGGTTTTGGGTTTAAACAGGGATTTTTAAGGCCGGGAGGGTGGAAGGATTGCAGGATTGCAGAGAAACTCCCCCGGCAGCAAAATAAACCCGAGCTGGGGCTGTGTGGTTTAAACCCAGCCGCCCTAAGCCTGGCTTTGCTGGCAGAACTGGCCCGAGCACATTTTGGGTGTGCAGGGAGAGGAATTCTCGCTGCAGGACACAGAGAAAGGAGCCTGAAAATGACAACCCTGAGCTGCAGGGAAACCACAGCGGAATGGGAACGTGGAGCCATCAGGACAAAGGGTCAGAGCCAAAATAACCCAGGCAAAAGGGTCAGAGCCTGCCAGCACAACGGGGCAGAGCCAAAACCTTCCAAGGAATAACGGCCAGGGCCAGAATTTCCAAGGAAAAAGGGTCAGAACCTTCCAGGACAAAAGGTCAGAGCCAAAATCTTCCTGGGGTAACGGGTCTGAGCCAAAATACCCCAAGGACAAAGGGTCAAGGGCAGAAACATCCAAGGAAAAATGATCAGAATCTTCCCAGCACAGAGGGTCAGAGCCAGAGTTTCCCGGGAAAAAGGTGGTAGATAGGATATTGGGAAGAAATTCCTCCCTGTGAGGCCCTGGAATAGAATTCCCAGAAAAGCTGTGGCTGCCCCATCCCTGCAAGTGCCCAAGGCCAATACTCAGATAAAAAAAATGGGTAAAAAATATTAAATAGGGGTAAAATATGTCGAATATGGGCTAAAATATCAAATATGGGTAACAAAATAAAATACTTAGTAAAATATAAAGTGAAATATTTTAAAATGGGTAAAAGAATCAAATCTGGGTAAAAATCTTCAAGATTCCCTCGGGCTGCAGCCCCAGGAATTAAAAGCTGATTTTAGAAAGGGAGAGGTAAACAAAGTGGCTGCACTCTGCCTTTTCCTGACAGGAATTTGGGATTTTTGGGAATTCATCCCAGAAAAATGGATGGCAGGGCCCTGTTTCCCCCCATTCCTCCAAAACCTTTGGAATTTTGCTGCTCCCAGTGGGGAAACACAATCCCAGGGCTTGGAATTCAGCCCTGGACACCCCAAAATTCCAAATCTTGGTGCACAAAAAGCTTATTTTTTTCCACAAAACCCCAAGAAAAGGCCGAGAATGCACAAACAACGAGGCCTTGGAGCAGGGAAAAACATTCCCAGGGCTCGGGGCAGGCCAAAATTCCAGGTTTGGAATGAAAATTGCAGCTTGGGTGGCTCCAGAGGCTCCCAGGGTGACACCGGAGCCGGGCTGGGCTGGAATTCCATGAAAACCTTCCTGAGCCACCCATTCCCAGGCGGATTTGGGATCCCAGGGGCTAAAAATAGAGAATTCCAAGCCTCATTCCTGGCCTGGAGTGAAGGATTCGTGCTGGGAGGTGGGGAGGGCTCCAGGGGGGAGTGGGGATGGGGGCAGAATTCCCAGGGTGACCCAGAATTCCCAAGGGGGACAGCAGAATTCCCTGGAAATGCTGGATTTTGGGAAGTTTTTTGAGATTTTAGGGCTGGGGATAAATCCCAATTTGTGACCCCAGGGGAGTTTTCCCACACTCCCCCCTTGTCCTGAAGCACTGCAAGGCTCCCAGATCCATGAAAAACCCTGGAAAAAAGGGGAAAAGCCCATCCCACAAAAGAAATAACGATTCTCCCTCATTTTACACCATGGGAATGCAGCACCACTGGGAATTCCAGGCCTATTTCAGCACCCTGTTCGTTTCCCATTGGGACTCCCAGGGTTTTTTGGGATGGGGGGGGGTGCAAAGTTCCCAGATCGATGAAAAACCCTGGAAAAACAGGGGAAAAAACCCCATCCCACAAAAAAACCAAACAATTTTCCCCCCCTTTTACACCATGGGAATGCGGTACCACCTGGATCTCCAGCACCCCGTTGGTTTCCCCTTGGGATCCCCGGGTGTTGTTTTTGGGACGGGGCGCTCCCCGAGGCCCAGGCGCACCTGAAGAAGCCCTTGCAGCCCTCGCAGGTCATGGCGTTGAAGTGGAAGCCGGTGGCTCTGTCCCCGCAGACCCCGCAGACCCGGGGCGCGCCGCGCTCGCTCTCCCCGGCGCCTTCGGCCCCCGAGGTGCTGCAGGCGCCCGGCTCCATGGCTGGCGGGGGAAATGGGATTGGTCATGGATTTGCTTTTAATCCCGCCTGACCCGGGCCAAAGCCGGGGGTTTTGCCCTAAAATCATCCCGAAAATTCACCTTGGATTCCCGCCCCCCCCCCCCCCCCCCGGTTTGGGCAAGGAATTTTTATTCCCCGTTGGCTCTGGGCATTAAAACCACCCAAAACAATTCTGGTAGATTTTTGGGATTCTGGAATGCTGGGAAGGCTCTGAGATTGAGAGAGGCTCACTTAAAAATACCTGGTGCCACTGGAATGTTTTCCTTTAAAAAAGGAGAAAAAAAAATGGTTTTTTCCCATTCCAAGCCCATTCCCAAATTCCAGCTGTGCCTTTAAATCCCATTAAACTCCCAATTAAATTATTCCCTCTGCTTTGGGGCTGTTTTCCAGGGATTCCTGAGGAGGATTTTGGGCCAAGATCTGGATTTTGGGGAATTCCCTGGGACAGCATTCCCAGCTCTCCTCTGCCACCATTCCCAACCAAAGCCTGGATTTTCACCTTCATTCCTTTAATTCCTTTGGAATTTTGTTTTCATTTGGATTTTCCCAGCTGGGCCTTGGGGTTGGGGCTGGGCTGGGGATCCCCAAAGAATTCCCAAAACCCCACAGGAGCGCCTGCCCTGGGACATTCCAGATGAATAAAAATCCGTGGAAAGCCGGGAGAGGGAAGGGGTGAAAGTTTCCCAACGGAATCAGAGCAAAGAGCAGGGACAGATCCAACACCCTGGGAATTCCAGCTGGGAAAAACGAGCCTGGCAACTCCAGAGCTCCCAGCCCTGGCACAGGAGGGAACGCTGGGGTGAGGAATTTGGGATCCACAGATCCTGGTTTTCTCTCCATATTCCCATAAAAAATTGGGAATATTCCAGGTTAACCCCTTGGATTGCCGTTCCCTGGGCTCCAAACACATCCCACTGCCACTTCTAAATGGGAAAATCCAACTGAGCCCAGCTTTTCCCAGGATTTTACCCCAAAAAAAAAAAAGATCCCTCCAGCACCACTGTGGTCATTCCATGGAGAAGCTTTCCCCCTTTTCTGAGGAAAAACTCAAAAAAATCCAGGAATGGGAATTTTCCCCACAGAATCTCCCCTTGTGTCTCCTGAACCCTTCCTGGATTCCCTCCTCCGGCCCCAAATCCTTCCCCTTGCTCCTTTATTTCCTAATCCCTAATCCCAGGCTGTCCAATTCCTTCCTCTCACATCCCAGACAAAATCCAGGGAAGGCTGACAGGCAGAAGCTGCCCCTGCTTGTGGGAAATTCCAGAACTCCTCCGGAGCTTCTCCCTGGATTTCGAAATATTCCCAAACAGGTTTTTGCTCCGTCACCCTCCGGAGAGAGAAAGCCACCCCGGGAAAACACAACTCACAGGAATTTTCAACATGGATTTTTATTTTTTTACCCATTTCCAGCCTCCCTTGGGGCTTTTTGGTTTTTTTTTGCCCCAGAGGGAGCAAAATTCCAGCGAATTTCCAGCAAAATTCCAGCACAATGCTCCTGAAATCTGCCCTGAAAACAGGGACTGGGGAGAGGAGCTGGAATTTGGGGAATTTCAACCTTAATTCCTGGGACTGGAGCAAGGATCATCTGAAGCTGCTGGGACAGCATCCCTGGGAAGGTTTAGGGTGGATTTTAGGGAAAATTCCTCATCCAGAGGGTGGAAAAGCTTCCCAGGGAATGGTCAGGGCCCTGAGGCTGCTGCAGCTCAAGGAGTTTGTGCAGAATCCTCATGGATATTTGGGATTTTTGTGTCCAGTGTAGGGCCAGGGGTTGGAGTGGACGATCCCAATTTGGGATTTTCCAGGATTCCAAGGAAAAGCCTGGAGTCCACGGCCTTGGGATCCCACGTGGGGTCGGGGCCTCTCCAGGAACGAAACAGCCCCAAAACCCCAATTTCTGTGCCCTGTCCCAGGCAGTGTACCCAGGGCCACCCTGGGCAGCAGCAGGACACAAATCCAGGTTTTTCCCATGGAATTCTTAGAGGGTCCCGGCCCTCTAAGAGCCCAGGACTCCCTCAGGCATAGGACACCAGGAGGAAATGGGAAAAGACCCCATAATTCCAGCAAAACTGTACTGGGAAGGGCTCTCCCTATGGAAAAATTCCCAAAGGAGAGGTGGAAGGGCAGCGCCAGCCCCATACTGAGCAGTAAAATCCTTGTTTTGTGCTGGAAACAGCCCCAGAAGAGCCCTGGGAAGGTGTGGAGCCACGCAGGTGATTCCCAGCTGTGGCAATTCCCAGGAAACCTGGGATTTGCTGTCCCCTCCCAGGTGAGCCCAGGGCCAGGGGACAAGTCCTGAACATAGAGCTGGGCCCTGCCAGGCTCTGGAGCCGGGGATTTCGGGGATGGGAGGGACATTTGGGAGCAGGAATGGATTGTAGGGAGCTCCCTGGGGCACCAAAGAGCCCAAATCCCTGTCCAGGAAAAGGGGATTCTCATTCCCCAGAAGCTCAACCTGCCCGAGGGAGGAGGAGGAGGAGGAGGAGGAGGAGGAGGAGGAGGGGGATGATGCAGCAGCCGGAGCCGTTGCCGCCTGGAATTGGGAAATTGGAGCAGCAGCCACGCCTGGGGCACGGAGAAGGTGGCAAAACCCTCAGGAAACGGCTCAGACTTTTCCAGAGAAAAATAAGGGAGGCTTCGTGTGCCAGAAATCCCCTTTCCCACCCGGGGGGAGCAGGAACAGGATGAGGAACAGCTCCAGGCAAGGAGAATCCCTGCCCAGGAGAGCCTGGAGCAGCTCCTGGCGTTCCTGGGAAGGAGGAAACGCCTTTGGGTGCCCGGATGAAAATCCAGGTGTTGTTTTCCACCCTTTTCCGTTTATTAGCGGGGAAAAAGGGCGAGGGTTGAGCTGATAAGGGCCGAGATAAGAGGAATGGGCCCAAGGAGGAGCTGAGTCAGCAGAGGCTGGAGGTGAGGGGGTGGCACCGGGGACATCCTGGCACTGCTGCCCCTGGCACGTTCTTGTTCCATCCACACCTCAGTTTAATCCGAATCTCCCTGGATTTTTGCTCCCCTTGCTTCCCTCAAAATTTCCCTGGATTTTTTGCTCCTCTCACCATCATCTCCCTGAATTTATTTTATTTTTAAATCCCAGAACCATTTCCATTCCCGTTCCTCTCCTTTTTAGGCTCCTATTTCCATCCTAGCCCACCTCCAACTGGGATTTTCCCTCTCTCAATCCCTGACAATTCCAGAATTTCCCCTCAGGGAGCTCAGGCCAGGCTGGCTTTGCTTTGGCTCGGCCACAAGAAGTTAAAAATTATTCTCTGGAGCAGGATTAGCCATTAAATGGGGAAAAAATACCTGGATTTTCCATTTATTCCTCCTTAAACACAGCAGGATTCAGGGAAACAAACCCCAGCCGCAACCCCAGGCGTGTTTTTACCTGGGAAAAAACTGATTTTTGGGATTTTTGTTATTGCTACGACATCTCAGTCCTGATCTGGTCACGCCCTGCAGATCTGGGGCAGACATCTCCTATCATCCTCATCATCATCTGCATCATCATATCCCAGATTTTCCTTGCTCCAGGACTCCAGAGGGAACCCAATCTCACCCTGGCAATTTTTCCCCTTTATTTCACCCCATTTCTACCAGGTCCAGCCCAACATCAGGGCTTTTTAAACTTTATTTACACCATTTTTACTCCCCTTGGTTTCCCCATATTTCCCTGGATTTCTCTCCATTCACCCTTGGGTTTAATCTTAATTTCCCTGGACTTCTCTCCCCTTACTGCCCGATTTCCCTGGATTTAATCTTAATGTCCTGGGATTCCTGCTACCCTTGATTTCCCCATCACTTCCCTGGATTTAAACCCCAGTTTCCCGGGATTTTCGCTCCATTCACACCTTGCTTTCCCCATCACCTCCCCGGCTTTTTGCTCTCCTTGGTTTCCCTGGATTTTTCCCGGGTTTAACCGCAATTTAAACCGCAATTTCCCGGGATTTTCGTGTCCCGCCGCAGCCGCGGCTCCTTCCCCAGCCGGAGGAAGATGAGTCACGGGCGGCTCCGGGGGAGGAGGAGGAGACGCCGCAAAAACGTCGCTTCTCCCGAAAACCTCTTTCCGAGTAAAAACACCCAACTTTTCTCAAAGCTCCAGCCTTGAAAAGGAGAGGAAGGAGCGGCTCAGCCGCCTCTGCCGGCCCCAAACCGCCCCAAAAACTCTTTTGGGATGCCCAGGGGAGGATCCCTCAATTCCTGGTGCATAAAAATCCCCCCGTACCTTGATTTTCCTGGGGCTGGCACGGCTCGGGATCCTCCAAAATATGGGAAGGCACTGGGGAATCAGAAATAAGGTGATTAATGCCGTGTCGGGGGGCCCAAACCCCCCCCAAAAAATACCGAATTGGGAGCTCGAACGCGGGTTTAATTGGGGTGCTTAATCTTGAGAGCAGCCAGAAACCCCAAAATCAACATTACAGGAAACGCTAAAATCACCTTACAGGAAACCCTAAATTCACATGAACGCTCCCACGGCCGCCAGGAACCCCAAAATCACCTTACAGGAAGCCCTAAATTCACATTAACACCCCACGGCACCCCGGAATTTCCCGATTTCGAGGGCCCCCCAAAAAGGGGGCGCCCCAGAGGGGGGGAGGACAGCGGTGCCTTTCCGGGATGTGGGGACCCCCCGGAACGCCCCAGAACTCCCGGATTTCTGGGGGTGTTCGGGGCTGAGCCCCCCAAAACCAGGAGCCACCCCCAGAACGGGACGGGGACACCGCAGCCCCAAGGGGGATCCGAATTTTAGCAGGTAAAGCCCCAAGACCCCCCAGTTTAGGGGCTCACGAGGAGTCGGGGGGGCGCAGGGGACCCCCGACCCCTCCCAGGGCACCGGGGGGGTCAGACACACGCGGGAACCCCAAACCAGGAAGCACCGGGGAGCCCCAGCGCCCGGCCCGTGTCGCTGCTGCCGCCGGGGACAGCCCGGGAGCCGGGACCCATCCCGCCACCCCCGGGGCGCCCGCACCGGCCCCGGAGCCCCGGACACCCCCCCGGTTCGCCCGCAGCGGCCACCCCCGTGTCCCGGGGAGCACCGGAGGAGCGGCGGGCGCAAGGAAGGGCTGGGCTTGGCCGGGGCCGGTGTCCCCTGCCCGGGACCTGAGCCCCGGTGCCCCCCTGTCCACTGCCCGGCACCTGAACCCCACTGTCCCCTGTCCGGTACCGGAGCCCCGGTGTCCCCGGTGTCCCCAGTGTCCCCCCGGTACCTGAGCCCGGGCGCCGCTGCCACCCCCGCCCCTCCCGCTGCCGCCTTTTGACGGGAACCGGCGCCCCCGGCCCCGCCCCTGCCTGCGCGGCACCGCCTTGGTCCCGCCCACAACCGCCATATAAGGCCGGAGATGGGCGTGGTCACGGTGAAGGGGGTGTGGCGTTGCACGTGGGCTCCGGTAGCGCGGGGGCTTTCCGGGAGGGTCCCGGCCCCGCTGCCCACCCGGCCCCGCTGCCCACCGTGTCCTTGCTACCCCTCGGTCCCTGCTGATCATCCGGTGCCCACCCTATCCTTGCTGCCCACCCCGTTCCCGCTGCCCACCCGACCCTTCTGCCCCACCGGGAGAGCCCCGCTGGGCAGGGCACCCTTGGGGTGCCAACGCCCGGTGCTCCGGGGGCTGCCACCCCTCCCGAAAGCCCGGTGAGCTGCACCGGGACAGAATAAACGCCGCCGGTACCGGAGTGCCGCCCCCAGCACTCCCGGCTCTTTGCAGGCTCCGGCTGCTCCCGTTGTCCCCACAGACCCCGAGGGTGATCCCAGCCTGGGGACCCGCAGGACACCTAGATTTGGCTGCTCCTGAAGGATCTGAGAGTACTTGGGACAGAGCAAGAACCGACCTTGATTATCCAAAATCCTCTTATTGGTGACTTGGAATGTGGGATTTTTGGCAGAGCTAGCTCAGCCCACCCCAACCCAAGGACTGGGCACACTCCACCCCCAGTCTAAAAAATCGGGATATTAGGCAATTTCCCCTTTTCCTTCCTCAAATCCCCAGCCGGGGTGCAGCCACCTGC
Source organism: Agelaius tricolor (assembly GCF_023055355.1). NCBI lineage: Eukaryota > Metazoa > Chordata > Aves > Passeriformes > Icteridae > Agelaius > Agelaius tricolor. The sequence continues at coordinate 63,617 of NW_027269361.1, read as the reverse complement.
AGCACCGAATAAAGCAGCGAGAGGAGCTCCCAGAGAACCCCTGCTGCTGCTGCTCCTCCAGGGTTTATCGGGTGTCCCCTAAACCCAAAATCCCGGGAGCAAACGAGCCCCCGGCGCAGCAGAGCCCCCGCAGCCGCGGGTACCGGGTTCAGCCGCCGCGGTTTGCGTGGGGAAAACGCTTCGAAATCGCCTTTAAATTGATTTAATGAGGCTGAGGAGGGGAAAACAACGTCTGGGAAGAAATGGGAGCTCATCAGAGGCAATTTCGTGGCGCGGAAGGATTTCGGAAGGGTGGGGAGTGGTGGAAGCTGCTCATCCCCATCCCGATGCTTTTGAGATCTTTCCATGATCTCTTTCCGTGCCAAAAAAACGTCCCAAAAATCTCCCAAGGCTTTTCCCCACTGACACAGCCATGCACCAGACCAGCGGGACGCATTTTCCATTCAAATTTTTAACTTTTTCCCGTCTGGAATCTGTGCCCCCCGAGCTCCGGGGAAAGTTTGAGGCCGAGGAGGGTTTAAATTCCCTCCCTCTCTCCTGATTCCCTGTTGCTTTTCTGCCCTCAATCCACAGGGCACGAGGGGTTTGGGGACAAATCCCGGCTCTGCTCCACATCCCCGGGACAGCCGGCACGGGCAGGATTCGGGGAGATTTAATTCCTGATTGGAAATTCCAAGAGCTGTGAGCGGGAGCCGCGGATTTTGTGCTGCTCCAGCCCTGAAAAAGGGATCGGCAGGGCTGGGAGAGGAGGAGGAGGATGGCCCGGGGATGTGGAGTGGCAGGAAGTGGGATCTCCAGATCTTCATGGAATGGTTTGGGCTCGGAAGGGACCTTTCGGATCGTCACTGCCACCCCGGAATTGTCCCTGCACGGGGCTTGGAGCACCTGGGAGGGCGGCACGTGTGGGACAAACGGAGCTGGATGAGCTCCAAGGTCCCTCCCAAAAAATCCCGCGATTCCACGATCCCGTTCCAGGGCTCAGAAATCCCTGAAGGACACACGGAAAAGAGGGGAAAGCCTCAATCCGGTATTTCCCTGTCCTTGGAGCAGCGCTCCCTCATCCCGGAGCTCCTCCGGGGGTGGGTCCGGGCTCGCCCCATCCCGGGAGAGCGGAGATTTCCCGGGAAGCGCTTCCACAATCCCGCCTGCTGGGTGGAAAAGGGGCTTTCCCCCCTTCCGCCCATTCCCGCTGGGTTTGGGGGCAGAAAAAAATTGGTAAAAACACCGGGATCCAGCCCAGGACGCGATAGGAGCCGAGAGGAGGCTGTGGGGGGAATTTTCGGTTCTTTTCCTGCTCTGGGAATTCTCTGCGGGGCCGAGCTCATCCCGCAGCGCATCCCAAGGGACTGGCAGGGATTTCTCTTTTCCCAATCCCACTCCCTTCTCCTTTTCCAGCCCTTCTTCATGCCACAGCCCCCGGGACGGCGCGGGAAGGAAGGAGAGCCGGGAATTCTCCTTCCGCCTGAAATTTCGCTCCTGGGAAGGAGAGAAGAAATGATCCATAAAATTTCCATGGGACACGCACAGGCCGGGCAGGCGGTGCCTCTGGAGCTCACAAAATATTTAAATTTTGCCGTGAATTTGATTTTGATAGTTTGGGTGATTGGGAGAGGGAGGGATTTCGTTTTCCATCGGTTTTCTCTGGGGTGTGCCGGGAAAAAGTCCCGCGCTAGGGAATTTATTGAAGGAAAACGGACCCGGGAGCTGTCGGATCTGAGGGGGAGGTGGGAGGGAATGGCCTGGGGGCGTTTCCCCAGAAATTGAGGGGGGCTGGAGGTGATGCTGGGCTGGACCGGGACAGGGGGGCTCGGACCGCTCGGGACCGCTCCGTACCGGGACGGGGGGGCTCGGAGTGCTCGGGACCGCTCCGTACCGGGACAGGGGAGCCCGGAGTGCTCGGGACGGCTCCGTACCGGGACAGGGGGGCTCGGACCGCTCGGGACCGCTCCGTACCGGGACAGGGGGGCTCGGAGTGCTCGGGACCGCTCCGTACCGGGACAGGGGAGTTCACACTGCTTAGGACCGCTCCGTACCGGGACAGGGGGGCTCGGACCGCTCGGGACGGCTCCGTCCCGGTGTGGGGCCGCTCCGTGCCGGGAGCAGGGCTCTCCCGCCGGTGCGGCCCGAGTCTGGGCTGAGGGGCTCATACTGGGACAGGGACCCCCAAACTGGGGCTCATGAGCTCCATACTGGTTGCAGGCCCCCTTCCCCCTCGCATGCGCGCTCCGGACGGCACGCCCCCGCCGCGCGCACGCGCGCGATTTACGTCACGCCCCGCCCTGCCACACCCTGCCACGCCCAACCGGAACACCGCCTTCCTTCTGCGCGTGCGCGACTCTGACCACGCCCATCGCATGCAAATGAAGGGTGTGGTCAGCCTCCCCACCCCTGATAATTGGCGCATGCGCTTTGGGTGAAACGACGGGGCGTGGCTCTCTAAACCCCGCCTCCCTTGTGACGTGCTATCGATCAGGTGGGCGCGGTATGAATAACCCCGCCCATCTCACGTGCGGAGCAACGGGCGGGGTCACGGCGAGCCCCCGCCCACCCCGTCTCGCGCAGTTGCCATAACGACGGCGGCTGCGCGCGGGGCCGGGGGCGGGGCCGCGGCGGCGGCGGCAGAGGGGCGCCCCCTGGCGGAGAGCGCTGAGGGAAGGGGTCTGTGAGGGGCGCGGCGGGACAGGGGGCGCTGAGGGAGGGGGGTCCCGAGGGTGGGAGTCTGTGAAGGGGAAATTCCGGAGGGAGGGGGTCAATGAGAGAGGGCGTCTTCAAAGGGCGGTTCCTGAGGGAGGGGGACCTTGAGGATGAGGGAGTCTCTGAGGTGGGGTCCGCAGCGGGGCCTGTTCCTCTCGGGGGCTCTCAGGGGCTCTGGGCTGTTCCTGAGGGGACGCGCCGAGCCCCGGAACTGTGTTTTGGGGCGGGGAGATGCTGCTCTCTGTGGAGGAGGGGGTGCCTGGGCAGCGCTGGGTTTTGGGCGGCTGGAAATGGAGCCCATCAAGGTGTCCCCTTCTCCAAGGAAGCCCTTGTGGATGGGGACACTTTGTGATGGCCTTGGGACTGTAGCTTAGAAATGGCTCAAAACCCCTTTAAACAGCCCAGAGGTGCTCCTGCCGCCTGTCCCAGGTGACACGGCCGTCCCCATCACCGCCACCATGGGCTCTGTGCGTTCCCTGTCTGCCGCCAGCGCTGCCCCGAGCCACAGGAAGGCCGAGGATGAGGAGGATGAGGAGGTGTTGGTCAGCCAGGAGCCCGTGCAGGACGGGGCCAAGATCCCCTACATGGAGTTCATGGGCCAGGACAGTGCCACCTGCCCCACCTGTCAAGGCACCGGCTGCATCCCCACAGGTGGCTGCTGCTCTGGGGCGTAAACGCCCCAAAATCCAGCTCTAAACAGCAAAAAAAAGGTCACTTTTAATGTGTTATTCCCATAAAAGGTCACTTTTTTATGTGTTATTCCTATTTTGCTTCCTAGAGCAGGTGAACGAGTTGGTGGCTCTGATCCCCTATGGTGACCAACGGCTTCGTCCTCAGAGAACGTAAGGGAGGAGTTCTTTTATTGCTTTAGTGGTTGTTTTCACCCCAAAATATAGGGTTTAAAGTGTGATTTTAAATATTTCTACCATGAGTACCACGAACCCACTCCCACCTTCCATCCCCTCACTGGAGTTTTGGGAGCAACTGCAAAAAGACCCCAAAATGCTGCTTTGGTTGCTCATTGCCCAACCCCGAATGTGCAATGGGAGGATTTTTGAGCCATTTTGATATTAAAAATGCGACAGCAGCTCTTGGGTGCCTCTTCCAAGGAAACCAAACAGGGGATGGGGTTGTTTTTTAAGAAACTAATCTTGCAGAGGAGGTGAAGAATTTCATTTTTATGGATTTTTTTTCCCAGGAAACTCTATGTGCTGCTCTCAGTGTTGCTCTGCCTGCTGCTGTCTGGCCTGGGGGTCTTCTTCCTGTTCCCCCATTCGGTGCTGGTGGACGATGATGGCATCAAAGTGGTCCAGGTGTGGTTTGACAGGAAAAACTCCGCTGTCCTCCTGGCCATCACGGTAAAGTTTCCGTGGATTTGGGAAAACAAATCCCAAGGGGAACGAGCCAGCGAGGTCAGGGCTGTTTTTGTCCCCTCCAGGCCACCCTGAGGATCAGGAATTCCAACTTCTACTCGGTGGCAGTGAGCAGCCTGAGCAGCCAGGTGCAGTACATGAACACCGTGGTGGGCAGGCAGCAGCTCACCAATGTCTCCAGCATCCAGCCCCTGAGGGACAAACTGGTACTGACTGGGAGAGGTCACCTCGTGATTTCAGTGCCCAGGGGCCACAGCTGCTTTTGCTCTGTGCGCTCCCTCAGAAATGGGGTTGAAAGGTGATGGAGCTGCACTGAAATCTGATTTTTCCGCTCTGTTGCAGGTGAATTTCACCGTGAAGGCAGAGCTGGGTGGATCCCTGTCCTATGTGTAGTAAGGATTTACTGCTCCTTGGAGATACCTGGGGAGGGAGACGGGTGGAGCTGCTTTGATTAAAATTTGGGAAATTAATTGTAAATCACTTACTTTTCCTACTCAATTCCTTTGCCAGGAATTTTCTCAAGGTGCTGTGAGATGGTTTTGTTAACACCAAAGTGAAAAATACCAGCAGGAGCTGCCAAAAAATCCCAAATTCTTCAAGTTTCTCACTTGCTGACCAATTTCCTTGATCTTTTCCAGTTTTTTCTGCACTTTGCCCAAGGTGAAGGTCCACAACATCGTGATCCTCATGAGGTGGGTGCCGCTCCCGCTCTGGGTTCTTGTAACTCTTTTCCCACCTTAAAGATTCTGTTCTGTGGCTCCTGAATCCCAAGGGAATTCCAGCCACGGATTTGGGCCCCAGGGAGAAAATCCTACTTGGATTTTCCCCCAAATCCACCTCAGGGTCAGGTTTTAACCCAGCCCAGGATGGGTAAATATGGGGTGGAGCGCACGGCTCCTTCCAGAGGCTGCAATTCCTGCCATCCCCCCCTTTTCACCAAAACCCACAGGAACTGGGGGGGTTTTTTGAGGAAAAGAGGAGTCTGTGATGAATCCAAACCTGTTGGGCTGTCCCTTTGCCCTGCCAGGACCTCGGTGAAGCTCTCCTACATTGGCCACAGCGCCCAGAGTGCCCTGGAGACCTTCCACTACCTGGACTGCAGCTCCAACTCCACGGCCCCGGCCCGGGGGACGCCCTGAGGGCTCTGCAGGGACAATCCCGGCGCCTCCTCTGCACCCCCCGGGGCTGCTCCTTCCCTTCCTCTTGCCCAGGAATCTGGAACTTTCCCTCCTCAGCCGAGGGCTGCAATCCCGGAGATTTGCAGTGGTTTGCACCTGTTCTGGAAGCTCGGCACCGAAAGGGTGTTCTGGGGTGAATGGATTTAATTTTTGAGAGTAAATGGGTTTATTTTTTTCAGGGGAAATGAGTTTGTTTTCCTGCTCAATGGTGGCAGCACCTCAGGACCCCAAAAAAGGGAGAATTCCCGCCTGGAATGAGCCCCTGTTACACCCTAGAAGGAGGCAAAGGAACCCAAGTCTTTGGAATAAACTTCTCCCTCATTTTCCCCCTGTGGCTCCGACCCCTTTGGCATCCAGAGGCTCTTCCCTGGGGTTTGAAATCCGGGAATTTGCTGCTTTTTGTGCTCCACTTCCCAAAGCAGCGGGGACTGGAGGGGGTTCTGTGGGAGGCTGGGATTCCAAGGCCTCCCTGCCGGGAGCTGGACATTCCTGCCAGCCGCGATCCCGAGCAAAGCCCAGCTGCCAGCCCGGCCCCCGCAGCCCTTTGGCATTTTGCCCCTTTTGGGGAGGTTTTTTTCTGGAATTCCAGCCCTCCTTTCCCATGGGATCCGGGAGCCAGACACAGCTACATGGGAGGGGATCCTTCCTCAGTGGAAAAATTACTGGATTTTCGGGTGACAGTGGCACAAAATGCACACTTTGCTCCCTTTTCCAGCAAGAGATTCCTGCCCCTGCAGCATTTGTAGGGCTGAATTCTTCAATAAACCTGATTTGGATCTTTCCATGTGCTGTCCTTTGTTTTTTTAAAGAAAAGCTCTGGATTTGTCCTAAATCCAGTGCTCTGCTGGAGTTGCTCCTGTGGTGTTTTTTGCCCAAAAATCCCTGTTCTGCTGATGGATTTCTGCAGAATCCCAGAATGGGGTGGGGGGATGCTAAAGCCCCTCCCCAGCAATGGGGAATCCTCTGGGAATTCCATCCTGGAGCCTCTCTTCCCTCACAGGGAGGAATTCCTTCCCAAAATCCCACCTAAACCTCCAGATCCCAGTGGGAAGCCGCTCCCCATGTCCTGTCCCTCTGTCCTTTGTCCCAGGTCTGTCCCCAGCTCTCCTGAAAGGTCACCCTGGAACCTTCCCTTCTCCAGGCTGAAAAATCCCATTTTTCCCTGCCCTTCCCAGGAATTTTTGGGGGAAAATGAGGGGGAAAGAACTCGACCAGGTGCCTGTTCCCAGCTTGGACCATGCCCAGAATCCCAATCCCAACCTCCTTCCCTGGTGACCAATTCCCACTGAGTTTTCCCTTTTTTTTTAGGAAAAGGAAGAAATCCCAAACTTTGCTTTTTCTCCGTTTTCTTCCCCTCCTGGCTGGGTTTAATCCCGATTTTCTGGGGGTCTCCCCTCATTCCCTTTTCCCCTCTTTGCCCCCAGCCCCATCCCACTTTTCCAAGGATCCTGGGGGGTTTTTTGGGGGGGCTGCCCCCAGGAGGGACCCCCGAATTTTCTGCTTGGCTGCACCAGGAGGGGAAAGATTTGACCCCAAACCCTTGGTGCAGAGCCCCCATCGTTAGGAGAGCGTCTCAAAGGGCACTTTTGGGTGGAAAATCCTCTTTAATCCCCCAATCCTCCTTAATGAATTTCCCCTGCCAATGTTTTGGTGCTTGGCCACAACTGGCAGCTGCTGCACTTGAAGCTTGGAGGGTTTAAAACTCAAATTCTGCCCCAAAATGGCTTTTTTAAAGCTGGTTTTAAAAATCTTTTCTCCAAGAGAAGCTTTGCCATCCACAGAGGCAAAAAGAGGAGTTTTGACCCAAAAGAATTGGGGTGAAGCTCAGGAATTCCACACCCAGGAACTGCCTGGGGCCTCTTGCAGGAGAGATCTGAGCAGGTTTGGGGCTCTTCGGGGTCACTGGGCTGATTTTTGTCAAGATCATTAAAAAAATCCCATTTCTGAGCTTTTTGCTCGTAATGAACAGCCTGGCGAGGAGAGGAATTTCCATGTGGGATTTTTTTGTTGCACAGCAAGAGTGGAGTCTCCTGCTTCCAGTGCTGCAAAACAGCCCCAAACTTGAGTTTTTTGCAGGTAGAAAACAGGATAGAATTCGTGGGGAGGAGAGGACAGCCACCCCTTGCCCTGGTGACACCGGGATTGTCCCAGTCCTAATTATAGGATTAATATATAATTATTCCTAATTATATAATTATTCCACAATTAACCTCCTGCTTTCCCAAAAGTTTCTACTTCAAAATTTTGCACTTTCAAATTTTTCCTTTTTTTTTTTTTTGGCTTTTCTGGGGGATTTTGCCCCCCTCTTCCCCCTTAGCTTGAAGTACCCCAACCCAAAAAATGTGCAGTTTTAACCCGAAATGAGGATTTCAATAGGATTTTTTCCCAACCTAAAGAACTTTATGGTGGTTGAAATGGGGAAGAAATATTTAAATTACTGCAAACACACCCAAAAAAAAAAAGAGACTCAACTCAACTTTTACTTTCGACCAAAAGTTTTTTTTTTTAGATTTTTTTTCATTTTATACCAACAGATGTTAAAAAATACAGACTTGTTTTACAAGAATAGCACCATTTTTTGATTTTTTGTGTGTTTTTTAACTCATATTATACATGAACACTCCTGCTGAGGGGAAAGGGGAAAATTCGGGGTGAGGAGGGGATTTTTGATACCTGGATTGGTGAAATCCCATTTTTTTTTTCAGGGAAAAAGGGATCACTGACATTCCCACCTCCACCTGACCTCAAAAACAGGTCTTCCAGGAAGAGAATAAATAAATATTAACGGGTTTTTCCTTTGATTCTGGTGTTGGGATGAGGTGGTTGCTCCCTGATTCGGGGTGAGCCCTTTCAGTGCAGAACTTCTCAGCTCCTTTTTTGGGGTGGATCCCATTTAATGTGGTTTTTTTTCTTTTTTTAAGGAATTGGGCTGGACTTTTTAAAAAAACAAAAACCAAACCAAACAAACAAAAACCACGACAACCAAAAACAAACAACCACACCAAAAAAATCCTTTTTTTTTTTACAAGAAGCAGACGGGGCCGAGGTCGACCCCAAACTCCTGCTCGGGTCCCCCAATGTCCATAGGTGCAATGTCCACGATGGGCAGGCGCGAGGTCTTCTGCGAGCGGTACTCGATGACAGTCCTGCCCCACTTCCCTGTGTGTTTCTGGGGGAAAAACGGGCAAAAATGGGGTCATTTAACCTGTTACATCCTCGCCAAACCCTTCAAATCCCAGCTGGAACCCAAATTTGTCATCAGGCATAGAGGGAGGGGTCCCACTTCTTGGTGTGTTTATAAGGAAAAAAAAGGGGTAACAATGGGGTTATTTGATCCTCCAGAACTCAGTTTGAGCCCAAATTTATCATTAGCATCAGAAAAATGGTGTTGTTTAATCCTCCAGAACCTTCCCAATCTCAGTTTGAGCCCCATTTCATTGTTAAACCAAGAAGGGCCACGTTTCTCAGTGTATTTCTGGTGGGAAAACACTGGAAAATGGGGTTTGGAGTCCCCATGCCTGGAGCACCACAGCCAAATCCTGGCCGTGGTGGCACTTGGTGACAAGATGCTGTCCCCTCGCGGGTTGGTGGCACTTGGTGACAAGATGCTGTCCCCTCCCAGGTCGCTCTCTCTGAGCTCCCCAGTTCCTCCCCATGTGGCGAACCCCGCGGTTTATGGATTTCCCCCGATTTCCCCCCTCTCCCCCCGGCACGCACCGTGCAGCCGTCCTCCAGCACGCTGTAGGTGAACCTGCTGTTGCCCTCGGCGCGGATCTCGACGTCGTTGGAGCCCTGGATGAGCAGCGCCTTCCTCAGGCTGCCCGACTCCTCGTCCAGGTAGGCCACGCTGTTGCGGCAGTGGTAGGTGACGTTCTGGGAGCCCTCGGTGGACAGCAGCCTCAGGAAGGTCATCTGGATGTTGGCCGTGTTGGCCGCCAGCTCCTCGGTGCCGTAGCTGAACTGCAGGGGGGAGGGAGGCTTTCAGACGGCTTTTTTGGGGAATTTTGGGGGAATTTCCACGGTTTGCTTTCCCAGACCTGGAAACTGTCATGGCCTGATGCAAAGATTTCCATGAAAGTCTCTAAATCAACTCGTTCTGGTACAAAACCCATCAATTTCACCTCAAGGAAGGACATCGCTCCAAGTTTTCCTTAAAATCCCTAAATCCACCAATATGTGACCCAATTTCACCCCAAAGAAGGACATGACTCCCAGTTTTCCTTAAAATCCCTAAGTCCACCAATATCTGATCCAAACCCTATCAATTTAACCCCAAAGAAGGACACCGCTCCAGGATTTACATAAAGTCCACTGGATCAACCAGTTCTGATCCAAACACCTGCTAAGTTTCAACTCCAAAGTTTCAGTAAAATGCCCTAAATTAACCGTTTCTGATCCAACAACCACCAGTTCCACCCCCAGGATGGACATCAGCTCCAAGATTTCCATATAATCCTCAAATCACCCAATATCTGATAGAACCACCAAAAATTCCACCCCCAGGAAGGCAATCGGCTCCAGCTCTTCTGTGGAACTCCAGCCCCTCCTTCCCCCCCGTGCCCATCCCAGACACCCACGTGGAAGCCGCCGTTGATGGTCTCGCCGAACCAGACGTGCTTCTTCTCCTTGGCCTTGCTGCTCCACCAGTTCTTCCTGGGGATGCTGCCAGGGCTGGGGTACACGCACGTCTCCCCCGTGGCCATGTTGCAGAAGACCTTGATGGCGTCCAGGGTGCAGCCCTGGTTGGGGTCGATCCAGTAATCACCTGTGGACGGAGGGCGTGGGGTCAGTGAGTGACCACCTGGTGGTGGGGTCAGTGAGGGGGTCAGTGTGGTGAGTGAGTGACTGCCCATGGTGGGGTCAGCGAGGGGGTCAGCGTGGGCCTTGGTGGCCGGGAGGGTGGTGGAGGAGACAAGGAGGAAGAGGCGGACATGGGGATGGACACAGGGATGGACACAGGGATGGCCACAGATGGACACAGATGGACACAGGGCCGGACACAGGGCCGGAGCCTCTCTCTCACCGCTCTTCCAGTCGGGGTGGCAGAGTTTGATGTCTCGGCAGGTCCTGGCCGGGTTCTTGCGAGAGCCCTCGGGGCTGCGGATGCTCTCGATCTGGTTGTTGAGGGCCTTGAGGGTGGCGTCCACCTCGGCGTCGTGCGGCCGCAGCCCTGGCGCCGCCTCGTCCGCCCGCATGTAGCGCCCGGGGTCAGGGCCCTTCTCGGGCTGCCCCAGCCCCGCGAACGCCGACATGTCGATACCGGTGCCGGGGGGCCCGGGGGGGCCGGGCGGGCCAGGGTTCCCGGGGGGGCCCTGCGGGAGGGAGGAGCAGTCATGAGGTGATTGCCAGGGCTTGGATCCCTCTGATGCCCACAGGATCCCTCTGATCCCCGCAGGATCCCTCTGACCCCTGCAGGATCCCTCTGATCCCTGCAGGATCCCTCCCTCGCAGGTTCCCTCTCTCTCACAAGGATCCCTCCCCTCCTGGATCCCCTCTCTCTCACAGGATCCCTCTCCTCCTGGATCCTCTCTCCCCTCCTGGATCCCCTCTGTTCCCCGCAGGATCCCTCCCCTCCCAGATCGCCTCTCTCCGGCGTCCCCGCTCACCGCCGGGCCAGGCTCGCCGCTCCTCCCGCGGGGTCCAGGGGGCCCGATGGGTCCGGGCATCCCATTGGAGCCGTCCTTGCCTGAGGGGCCCACTGGGCCGGGGGGACCCTGAAAAACCCCAAAAAGGGCTCAGGGCACAGCACCTGACAGGGCACAGCCACCTCCAGGTGTGGCACCGGTCCAGGGACGCCTCCTTTTCCCTTTTTCCCCCAAAATTCCAGGACTTACCCTGGGCCCGGAGGGACCCGCAGGTCCGGCAGCACCCTGGTCTCCGGAAGGACCCTGGGAAGGATGGGAGGATGGAGGATTTGGGATCCCACGGGAGATGTGGGATTGGGGTGTGGGATGTAGGATTTGGGACATACGGGGGGCTGTGGTCCCAAATCCCAGCACTTACGGGGGGCCCGGGCAGCCCCTGGAGCCCGGTGAAGCCCCGGTGCCCCTTCAGGCCGCGCTCTCCAGCCTCGCCCGCCTCGCCTTTGTCACCGCGCGGCCCCTGGGGACCCTGCAGGGGGGACACGGTGGGTCAGGAGTGGGGGTGATCCCAAACCAGGGTGCCAAGCTGCGACCCCAAGCTGGGATCCCTAACTGGGATCCCAGGAATTCCACAGTTCCAGGTGGGACGCACTCACCGGCATCCCTCGGGCGCCAGCGGGGCCGGAGGGACCCATGGGACCCTGAGCACCCTGTAGGAGAAAGGAGGGCAGTCAAAAACAGCGGGAATGGGATTTGGGATTTGAGGTGTGGGAATGTGTGGTGTGAGATTTAGCATTCCCAGCTGCCCAGGGCACTGCAAGTGTTCCTGGTTTTATCTCCTGGGGTGCCCAGCTCATTCCCAGCTCCAGCTCCTGGAGCTCCCAGGCAGATCCCAAACCAGGAATCCTCAGGAAGTCGTTCGGAGCTGCTCCCAGTGCCATTCCCAGATGATCCCAAACAGCTCCATGGCGTGGATTTGGGATATTCCCGGTAATTCCCGTCTCCCCCCATCCCGAGGTGTCCCACTCACCGTCTCTCCCCTGTCTCCCTGTTTTCCAGTGGGTCCCACGGGTCCAGGAGCGCCGGGAGCGCCGGGAGCGCCGGGAGCACCCACAGGGCCAGTCTCACCACGATCGCCCTGGGAACAGGGAATGGGCTCAGGAATTCCGGCTCTGGGATGGGGGCAAGCACAGCATAATGGGAATTCCCAGGAATTCCGGCCCTTGAGAAATCTGGGATGAGCTCACCTTCACTCCTGCCGCCCCATCCCTGCCAGGGGGTCCATCAGCACCGGGATTTCCCTGGAAAAGAGGAGGAATTCAGCTTTTGCCTTTGGGATGGGGGGGAAAACTCCTTTATCCAGGCAAATTCCTATGGGGAAAACGTGCTGGGATTTTCTGGGATCAACCTAAAGGCTGTCTCCACCCAGGGTCAGCCAGGGATCCATCCTGGATGTTCCAGACATTCCTAAATTTCTTACCTCCCGTCCAGGCTCTCCGGCTGGTCCAGTCAGCCCAGGGGGTCCCACGGGCCCAGGGGGTCCCCGGTCACCGGCAGATCCAGGTGCTCCCTGTTTTCCAGGCTCTCCCTAAAAACCAGGAAAACCCCCTCATGAGTGAGTCTGGGTGGATTGAGGGAATCAGGAGAGAGGGAGGGAATCCAAACCCTCCTTGGCCACAAACTTTCCCCAGAGATCAGGGGGCACAAATTCCCGTGGGAAAAAGGTAAAAATTTGAATGGAAAATGCGTCCTGCTGGTCTGGTGCATGGCCGTGTCAGTGGGGAAAAGCCTTGGGAGATTTTGGGACATTTTTTTGGCATGGAAAGAGAATCCCAAAAGCACCGGGATGGGGATGAGCAGCTTCCACCACTCCCCACCCTCCCAAAATCCTTCTGCATCACAAAACTGCCTCTGATGAGCTGCCATTTCTTCCCAGATTTTGGGATTTTTTTGGTGTTTTGGGGTTTTTTTTGTGTTTTTTCGGGTTTTTCTCACCGAGGGTCCGGGCAGCCCCGGGAAGCCGCGCTCACCACGCTGCCCTGGGAGCCCCACGATGCCGCGCTGTCCTGCCAGCCCCTGGGGCCCGGGGGGCCCGTCCGGACCCTGCGGGGACACAAAGGGAGGGAGGGCAGGGGTCAGCGCCACTCGGGGGCTGGTGAGGGGCCGGGGGTGGTGTCCCCAAATCCCAAATACCGCGGGGCCGTCCTCGCCGGGCTCGCCCTTCTCGCCGGGGGGGCCGGCGGGGCCCTGCAGCCCCGGGTCTCCCGCTCGGCCCGGGGGTCCCGCGTCGCCCCGGGCGCCCTTGGGGCCGTCCTTGCCCGCGGAGCCGGGGGGTCCTGGGGGTCCAGGGTTACCCTGCAGGAGAGATCGGGGTTAGAGAGAACTCGGGAGGGGTTTCCATGCTCCTGATCCATCCCTGAGCCGTGCCTGATCCCATTCCCGATCTATCCCTGATCCCAGCCCTGGCACTGCTCTGGGACTGGGGAGTACTGGGGATGCCTCTTGGGAAGGGCTGGGCGGTGGCACCTGGGGGTGGCTTTGGTTCGGGGACATCGTGGGGAGCTGCCTGGCCTCCGAAGCTGGGGGCAGCAATCCTGGCTGACCCCGACTGGCCTGAGTGATCCCAGAGCTTCCCGAGTGATCCCGACTGTCCCAAAATGAGCTGTTCCCACATGATCTCAGTTTTTCCCCAGTGATCCCAACTGACCTGAGCAATTGCTGATCTTCCCAAGAGATCCTGGCTGCTCCCAGTGATCCCAGTTCTCCCCCAGTGACCCCAGTTCCTCCCCAGTTCCCCCCCTGAGTTGCCCCCAGCTCACGTTGGGGCCGGGGGGTCCGACGCGTCCAGCGGCTCCAGGGAATCCGGTGGCTCCCTGGGGACGGAGGCAAGAGAGGGTCAGACCCGGCTCCTCCTCCCCTCCCCATCCCCTCCCTCACCCCACACTCACCGGGGGTCCCTGAGCACCCCGGGCTCCTTTGGGACCGGTGACACCTGTGGGACCCTGGGAAGAGGCAGAAAAACAATCAGGACACTCAGGACCTGGAGATTCCTGGGATGAGGGACCCCCACAAGGGCTCAGCCCCAATACTGGGGGTCTTGGCTGGACCCACCTGCGGTCCAGGAGCCCCGGAGGGACCCTGAGGCCCGGGGGCTCCGGCGTCACCCTTCTGGCCAGGCTCGCCTTGCTCGCCCTTGGCTCCGGGCTGGCCATCAGCACCCTGGGAAAGAGCCGTGGTCAGTGGTCAGCAGCCACTGGGGAAACTGGGATGGACTGGGGGCAGAACTGGGATGGAGTGGGGGCAGAACTCACCGGGGGTCCGGCGAATCCGGCAGGGCCGGGGGCTCCGGGCTCTCCGCGCTCTCCCTGTGGGGGAAACGGGGTGAAAATCAAGGGAATGGGGCCAATGTGGCACTGCCAGTACCAGGGGGGGACAGATGGCACTTACGGGGGCACCACGGGCTCCGGCAGCTCCAGACGGGCCGGGGGGGCCAGACTCGCCCTGGAAAGGAAGGAAAGGAAGGGGGAGTTGTGGGGGATGGAGATGGATGGGTCTGTCTGGGTGGGGCAGCGTGGGGCTGCCCCAGGGATCAGGTGGGATCTGCCCCAGAGATTGGGATGGGATCTGCCCCAGGGATCGGGTGGGATCTTCCTCAGGGATCGGGTGGGATCTGTCCCAGGGATCAGGTGGGATCTGCCCCAGGGATCGGGTGGGATCTGTCCCAGGATCGGGTGGGATCTGTCCCTGTGGGAGCACTGGCAGGGCCACCCCGGTCTCACCTTCTCGCCATTGGGGCCAGCGGGGCCAGGGGGGCCGATGGGACCGGTCAGACCCTGTGGGGACAGAGGGGACAGTGAGGTCACCAAGGCCCTGGGTAGCCACCATGGACATCCCTCACTGACCCCCATGAGGAGGAGGCCACCAAGAACATCCCTGGATGGCCACCATGGGCACCTCTGGCTGGCCACCATGAGTGTCCCTGGCCAGCCACCAAGGATATCCCTGCTGGCCACCATGAGTGCCCTTGACCGGCCCCCTCCCACCCCATCCCTGCCCCACTCACGCGAGCTCCGTCCTTTCCGGGGGCTCCCTCAGGTCCTTTCTCTCCAACGTCTCCCTGTGGGGTGGCACGGGGCCAGTGTGAGCCCAGCTGAGCCCTGGTGGCACTGGTGGCAGCCCATGCCCTCCATGTCACCGTCACTCACCCTGTCCCCCTTGGGACCGGCGATGCCAGCGGCTCCTCTCTCCCCGGGCATCCCCTGCAGCCCCGGGGGGCCCTGGGCGCCGTTGGGGCCGGCGGGGCCGGTGGCGCCCTAAAGCAGCAAAGGGACATTATTGGGGTGTCACCCCCGCGGTGGCACCGCCATCGGCGCTGTCCCCTCCCTGTGTCACCCACCTTGGGTCCGTCGGTGCCAGGGGTGCCGGGGAGGCCACGGGGACCCTGCAGGCCTTGGGCGCCAGGAGAGCCGCGCTCGCCGGGGAAGCCGCGCTCACCCTGGGGACAGAGGGGACAGCTCAGCGGGGACACGGGGACAGCTCAGCGGGGACACGGGGACAGCTCAGCGGGGACATGGGGACACCGTGGGGGTGGCACCAGGGGGTGGGGAGGGCACTGTCCCATGCTACCCTGGAGGGACTGGAATGAGGACGGAACCAGCGTGGATCTGGTGGCCCTGGGTGGGGACAACCAGGCCCTGGGACCCTCCAAAGTCCCCGTGGGATGAACATGTCACCAAATGGGAGCACAGGTGACACTGACACTGGCCCCTCAAAGCCCCCCAGGTGAGAGGTGACACTTACCCTGGGACCCACAAGCCCGGGGGCTCCGGCTTCTCCAGGAACGCCCTGTGGGAAGGGGACAAACGGGTCTGGGGTCAGACCTGAGGGATTTGAGGGATCTCGATCCCACCTGGGGGGGACTGGGGAGTCTCACCTGGTCTCCGGGCTTGCCACTCTCGCCAGGGGGACCTGGTGGCCCTGGCAGTCCCTGGGAGGGGACAGGAGCCATGTGAGAACAGTGACAGCAGGACCCTGGGGGTTGGGGTGGCATCACCCCAAACCCCAAACCCCAAACCCCAAACCCATGAGCTCACCTGGAAGCCGGAGGGGCCGGGGGCTCCTTGCTCTCCCCTCTCCCCTGCCGGGCCCTGTGGGATGGACGCTGCTCAAGGACCCCAAAAACCTTTGGGATTTCAGACTTCCCCCACCCCAAGATTTTGGGGATCCCACAAAGCCCCAGCACCACAGGGGCTGGGGATTTGTGGGTTTTGGGATCCCCCAGCAGATCCAGGGGGCTTTAGCCCAAATCTGGGGTTTTTAGCCCCAGTCCTGAGCTCGCCCTGTTGCACTCACAGCAGGTCCTGGGGGTCCGGCAGCTCCGGTCTCTCCATCCTTGCCAGGAAGTCCCTGAGGAGATGGGAAACTGAGCCCCAAATCCCATAATACCTATTTCCCCCCTTCCCGTGCCTCAGTTTCCCCCTTTGGGGGCTTTTAGGGTGGGGTGGCACCAGAAGGTGAATTTTTGGGGTTTGTGTGACAGAAAACCTCACCCTCAGCCCCGGTGCTCCAGGAAGTCCTTTTTCACCAGCTTTTCCAGGCTCACCCTAAAAAAGGATGGAGGACTTAGGGTTCCGGCCCCAGGGAGAATTCCCGGGTATTTTTAGAGGGAAAAAGGTTCTTACTCACATTGGCACCTTTGGGACCAGGGAATCCCATAACACCAGGCTGGCCCCGAGCCCCCTGGGGGCCGGGGGGTCCGGGACGCCCGTCCTCACCGGGGGCACCCTGTGGGGACAGCGGGGTCAGTGGGGACAGGAGCCCACCCCAAACCACCCCAAACCACCCCAAACACCAAACCACCTCCAAACCCAAACCCGAACCCCAAACCACCCCAAACCCCAAACCACCCCAAACCACCCCCAACCCCAAACCACCCCCAACCCCAAACCACCTCCAAACCTAAACCACCCCCAACCCCAAGCCCCTTTTGGGGTGTCACTCACTGTGGGGCCGACTTTGCCTTGGGGCCCAGCGTCCCCAGGGCGTCCTGTGAGACCCTGTGGGGACAAAAAGGGTTTGTGGTGTGACCATGACCCCATGGCCGTGGGGTGACCCCAAAGGGCACCCCAAAGAGCAAGGAACCCCAAGGAGGGATTTTGGGAACCCCTAATGCACCTTGGGAATCCCAAAGAGCATCTGAATTAGCAGAGGGCATCTTAATTAGCCTCAGAGTTTCTTAATTAGCACCAAAGAGTGCCAAGAGACCAAAAAAGGTCTTAATGCCAAAGGGCATCTTGGCTAACTCCAAAAGGGCCTTATTGACCCCGAAAGCTCCTTAAACAACCCCAAAAGCACCTTGAACAACCCTAAGAGCACCTTATCAACCCCAAAGCACCTTATCAACCCCCAAAATCTCCTTAACCACCCCCAAAATCACATTATCGACCCCAAAACCACCTTGACCACTACCAAAATCTCCTTAAACCAACTCCAAAATCACCTCACTGACCCCAAAATCACCTTGACCACCCCCAAAACCACCCTTACCAATCCTAAAAGCACGTTAGTGACCCCAAACCCGCCTTCACCACCCCCAAAATCAGCTAATTGACCCTCAGAGAGCTTTAACCAGCCCCAACCCCCCTGATCCATCCCCAGACCCCCAGGTGCCCCCCGGTCCCGTTTTTGGGGTCGCTGCTGTCCCTCACCCTGGCTCCAGGCAGGCCGGGCTCTCCGGGGCGTCCGGGGTCGCCGGTGGCTCCTTTGGGGCCGGCCAGGCCAGCGGGGCCACGCTCGCCCGGGGCCCCCTGCGGAGGGATGTGGGGTCAGTTTGGGGTATTTGGGGTCACTGTGGGGTCACTTGGGGTTGTCACCCCCGGGACAGCCCCGGTGTCCCCAGAGTCCCACCTTGGGGCCGGCCAGCCCGTCCTGTCCGGGGAAGCCGCGGTTGCCGGGAGCTCCCTGTGGGGGACGATGAGGATTTGTAAGGTCAGGGGAGGGTTTTAGGGCTGAGTGAAGGATTTTTGGGATTGGGGTCAGTTTTTCAGGATCAGGGTTATTTTTTTGGGGTCAGGGTCAGTTTTTTGGGATCGGGGTCAGTGTTTGAGGTCGAGGGCACCACAAACCCTCTCTCCAGGTGGCCCCAAAGGTCCAGCAGCTCCGGGTTCTCCACGGGCTCCTCTCTTCCCTTCCTCCCCGGCCGGTCCGGGGGCACCCTGGGGTCCTGCGGGGCCCTGAGGGCGAGGAGGAAAAGGGGTCACAAGGAGCCTTCATCCCCTCCCTGGCTCCCCCGGGGACTAAACCCATAAACCCGAGTCCCCTCGTGCCCCCCCATCCCCGCTGGCGCCGGGCGCGGCAGGGCCCCATTGATGGTGCTTAATGAGGCGAGGGGGGAATGTCCCCAAGGGGGGGGACGGCCCCACGGGGGGACACTGAACACTGCGGCCATTGTCCCTCTGTCCCCCGGCCACTGTCCCCCCGCGGGGAGGGCGGGGGGACGCTGCTGCCCCAAGGGGCCTCGTTAGGGGAACGGCTCGTTAGGGCCGAGAGGCACCGGAGGGGAGAGAGGGCCCGGGGTGGACACTGGGACGGACACTGGGGTGGGACGGACACTGGGGTGGGATGGACACTGGGGTGGACACTAGGACGGACACTGGGGTGGGATGGACACTGAGGGGGGATGGGCACTGGGATGGACACTAGGATGACCAATGAGGGGCTGGGACTGGACACTCCATGGACAGTGAGGGCCAGGGCTGGACCCCCAGCCGGGGGCTCTGGTGTCCCCCAGCCCCACTCACCGTCTCTCCCTTGGGTCCCTGCTCGCCTTTGAATCCCGCGATGCCAGGCTCGCCCTGAGGAGGGGGGACAGAGTACAGTGTCCCCACAGCTGTCCCCACCCCATCCCTGGCCTGGGCTCCAGGTCCTTGTCCCCATCCCATCCCATCCCATCCCATCCCATCCCATCCCATCCCATCCCATCCCATCCCCAGGGTTCCTTTAGGGCTCAGGGCCGGGTGACCCAGGAGTGACCCAGGAGTGACCCGGGGGTGACTTTGGGGAGGGGACACCCAAAGGAAAAAGGTGTGAAGGGGGCGTGGCCTGGGTATAAAGGGGCGTGGTGATTCGCTGGTAGATGGGCGTGGCCAAAGGGTGTGGCGTGGTCAGTGTCCGGGGCGCGGTCACCAGCATGGCCGGTCCCGGGGGCACATCGGGGGTCTCTCACCGTCTGTCCCTTGGGGCCCAGCGGGCCGGTGGCTCCCTGGGGTCCAGGTGGGCCGCGGGGGCCGGGGAATCCTGGAGCGCCGGCGATGCCTGGAGCGCCCTGCGGACACCGGGGGACATCAGGGACCCGCCACAGCCCTCAGTGTCCCCAGCGTCACCAGTGTCCCCACTGTCCCCATCTCTGCCGGCAGTTGCTGTCCCCCTGCAGCTCAAATCCCACCCTGTCCTTGCAGCCCCAGGGTCCCCCAGCACCCCCCCAGTGTCCCCACACATCTCTGTCCCCCAGCGTCCCCCATCCCTGAGTGCCCCACGACCCCCAGGGGACCCAAATGTCCCAAAATCTCAGCGCAGCATCTGCTCCTCACCCCGGCCCAGTCCCTGTCCCCACAGCCAGGGGCTCACTGGGACATCCCTTTCCCCATCCCTTTCCCCATCCCTGTCCCCGTCCCTGTCCCTGTCCCCACTCACCGCCGATCCCTTGGCTCCGGGGATGCCATCAGTCCCGGGGTTCCCCTATAAGCAAACCTCGCTGAGCTCTGTGCCTCAGTTTCCCTGGATCCGGCCCTGTCCCCGCCGCTCCCAGCTCAGGGCACAAGGCGGGGGGACAAAGCCACCGGGGCGAGGGGACAAAGCCACCAGGACGGGGGGACACAGGCACTTACGGGGGCGCCGGCGGGGCCGGGCGAGCCGGGGGTCCCGGATTCCCCGCGGGGGCCCTGGGCACCCTCGGGTCCTCGCGCTCCGGTGGGACCCGCTTCACCCTGGGGGGAGGTGACCGAGAGGGTCAGGGGTGACATCGGGACCCTGCTGTCCCCACCGGGACCATCCCTGTCCCCTCACCTTGGAGCCGGGGGCGCCGGGGAAGCCGGGGGCTCCTGCGGGGCCGACGGGACCCTGGGGGCGAGAGCAGCGTGAGGGTTCCCCCGGGCTCCGGGGGGCCGTGAGGGACCCCGCTGTCCCCTCGGGGGAATGGCACAAGGGCGGGGGACGTGCCAACCCCCCCTGCACTTACGGGCGGTCCGGCCGGGCCCGGGAGGCCGTCGTTGCCACGAGCGCCCTGTGGGGAGACGGTGCCGGGGGTGAGGGGGGGTCCCCGGGGCGGGGGTCGGGTCCCCCCTGCCACCCCCAGGCGCCACCGGCACCACAGGTGCCGCCGCACTCACCGCAGCGCCCGAGGGGCCCGGGCGTCCTCGCTCTCCGGGCAGCCCGCGGGGACCCTGTGGGGACAGAGGGTGACACGTGAGGGTGACAGAGGTCAGGCCGGGGGGTGCTGGCCCTGGCCGAGCCCACCCGGCCGTGCCTCAGTTTCCCTCTCGCAGCGCGCACTCACCATGGGGCCGGGGGAGCCATTCTCGCCTGGGGAGCCGGACTCGCCCTGCGGGGAGGGACACAGGTGACACAGGGCGGGGACGGTCCCCTGGTGCCACAGGGACAGGCACCGGAGCCAGGGGACCGCCACCCCAGCAGGGGACAGCCCCTGCACCCCAGGAACTGTCCCCAGCCCCAGGCACTGCCACCCCCTCTCACCTTGGCTCCAGGTGCTCCCGCCTCTCCCTTGGCGCCGTCCAGGCCGGGGTAGCCCTGGGGACAGCGACACGGCGGGGGTGTGACAATGACAGAGCCGCTCCGGGTGACGCGGGGACGGGGAGGGGACACGGGGAGAACACGCACTCACCCGGTGGCCTTTGACTCCAGGCAGGCCGGGGGTCCCGGGGAAGCCACGAGCGCCCTACGGGAGAAGGGAGAGTTGGGGACTGGGAAGGGACAGCGGTGGCTTTGTGGCGGGGGCCACCGGTGCCATGCTCACCTGGGGGCCGGGGGGGCCGCGGTCACCGGATTTCCCGGGTTTGCCAGTCTCGCCCTGCGGGGAAAATGGGATTTTTGAGGGGTTGGGGACACAAAAATGTCGCTTTTTGTTCCTTCTCAGCCCGGCTGCCACCGCGGCTGAATGTCACCAGAGTCCCTTTGTCACTCACATCGTCGCCGGGTTTGCCAGGAGGTCCCGGAGGTCCCCGGGGACCCATCGGACCCTGCAGAGGACAAAGAGGTGGTGATGAGCGGCACTGGGGGCTGGCAGTGCCCGGGTTTGGGGACGTTTGGGGACACCTGGGGACACTCACAGCAGCGCCAGGCTCGCCGGGCTCACCGGGGTTGCCTTGAAATCCTTGGGGACCCTGGGGGGACAAGGGGACATCAGCGGGGGTGGCCCCAGCCGGCCCGGCCAGCCCGGAATGTGAGGAGGGGGGCGATACTTACGGGGGAGCCGGAGGGGCCGGGGGGCCCGCGGGGTCCCATGGGGCCCTGGGGGAACACAGCGATGTCACATGGGGGGGACGCCGGCGGGGGACGCCCCCGAAGCCACCCAGGACCCCCCAAAACTGGGGGTTCCCGAGGGGGGTCCCAAATGGGATGGGTTTGCACGGGGCTGGGGAGGGGTTTGGGGCTGTGGGAAGAGGGTTGGGCAGATTTGAGGGGATCTGGGGGGGTTTCATGGAAATTTGGGAGGATTTGGGGGGATTTGGGGGGTTTTTGGGGTGCCATTACCATAGGTCCCTGCATGACGCCCATCTGAGCCCCTCCAGCCTTCTCATCAAAGCCCCCAGCCATCTGAGCCGCGAAGTTCTGCCAGGGAAAGGAGGCTCAGCGCCCCGGAGACCCCCCAGAAAACCCCAAATTCCCCTCAGAAAAACCCAATTCTCATCAAAATCCCCCCAGTTCCCATCAAAATCCCTGCTACTGCACTCAAACCCCAAATTCCCTCAAAACCCTCCCAAATTCCCTCAAAACCTCCCCAAATCTCCTCAAGCCCCCCCAATCACCTTAACCTCCCTAAATCCCCCTCAAAACCTCCCCAAATCAAGCACCCCCAAAATCCCCTCCAAGCCCTCCTCAATTCCCACCAGAGTCCCATGAAACCTGCACAAATTCCCCTCAGCGCCCCAAAATCCCCTCAATTTTCCCCCAAACCCCCCGATCCCATCTCCCCTCCCCCCGGATACTCACCCCTCCCCCGAGGCCGGGGGGTCCCGGGGGTCCGGGGGGCCCGGGGGGGCCGGGGTTTCCTGGGGTTCCGGGCTCCCCATCCCTGCCCCGGGGGCCGGGGGCGCCCTGGGATGGGGGGACAAAGAAAGCGATTTTGGGTGAGTTCTCAGCAGATTTTTGGGTTTTTTGAGGGAGGTCAAAGAGGATTTTAGGTTTTCACAGTGGATTTTGGGTATTTGAAGGGACTTTTAGGGGTTTTGGGGGTCCCTCTCTCTCACCTTCTCGCCCTTCTCGCCGCGGTCCCCTCGCTGTCCCTGCTCACCTGCGGGGCCCTGGGGGGGGGGAAAACAGGATGGGGGAGGGGGGGGTCAGGAGTCCCCTCCCCCCCTCCCGCCCCTCCCCCGCTCTCCCAAACCCCCTCCCCCAAAATTCCAGAGATTTCCCAGCCTGGAGCTGCTCCCACCTGCGGGCCCGGGGGTCCTCGGGGTCCTACGACCTGCGGGGACACAGAAGCGGGGGCATCAGGGCTGGAAGGGTCCCAGCCCCTTTGTGGGGTCTCCCAGCCCCGCCCCTCCCACCTCAGCCCCTTTTTGGGGTCTCCTCCTCACTCACATCTTTGATATCACCGGGTTCACCTTTCTGTCCCTGCAAAGAGAAGCCAAGGGTGAGACCCCAGAACTGCCCCAAAATTCCTCTCTCTGACCCCCCAAGGGCCCAAAACTGCCCCAAAATTCTTCTGTCTGACCCCCAGCAATGAGCACAAAACCACCCCAAAAGCCCCCAATGCAAAGCAAAGGATGAACCCAGAGACCTCAAAACACCAAAACCACCCCAAAATTTGGGACAATTGCCCCCAAATTCACTTACCTTGGGGCCAGGCTTCCCTGTAGGAAAAAAAAAAAAAAAAAAAAAAGAAAAATAAAGAGAAATTAACGGGGGGGGGACACAAGAATTTGGGATGGGGGCAACACGAGGTGGCTCCATCCTGGTCGGGCTGTTGGGCCAAACTGGGGGGCACTGGGGGCTCCCCCAAAGCGGGGCCAGCAGCGAGGGGCTCGAGGGGGCTTTTTGTACAGGTTTGGAGGCATTTTGGGGGTGCTCAACCCTTTAATCCCCCCCAGCTGGGGCAGGGAAGGGTTAAAAAAAGGCAACTTTGGGGGTTTTGGAGGTTTGGGGGAAGCGGGTTTAGGGTTTTCCTTCACTTTGGGGTGAAATTCCACAATTGGGAACCCTGCTTGGGGCTGTCTGTGGGGTTTCCATTCATTTTGGGGTGCATTCCCACAATTTCGGGGGATTTCTACCAAAGCCCGTTTGCCGGGGGTGCAAAATCCCCTCCTACCACCCTTTCCCCCATTTTTTTTCTGTCTAAAACCCCCCAAAACCTCCAAATTTTCAACCAGGGCTAAAAACCTCAATGATTTTTCCCCTGGGGCCGATTTTTCCCCGTTGTTTTGGGGTGAAGTTGCCTTTTCCCTGCGCTGCCGCATGGATGGCGCCATCCATGGCCGGGTAATTTATTTATTAATTCTCTAATGAAGGGAAATAAATAAATTACAACCGCTGGGCTGCTCGGTGGGGCAAATGGGGCAGCACTCTCCGAAGGGGATCTCGGGGCTGGGGCAGTCCCGCAGCTCCTCGCACATGATCTCGTCGCACAGCACCGTCCCCGTGTCGCACACGCAGATCCGGCACGGCTCCGGCTTCCACACGTCCTTGTCGCTGTAGCGGTGCCCGTCCTGCAGGCAGCTGCCAGCCTCGGCTGCGGGGACAGCGCGGGGACAGCGTGGGGACAGCGCGGGGACAGCGCGGGGGGAGGCGGTGGCGCTGCCAGGCTCGCTGTGAGCGCGGCGGGGAGGAGGGGACGCCAGAGGGGCCCCGCAGCCCCCGGTGAGGGGGGACAGCCCGGGGACAGCCCGGGGACAGCTCGGGGACAGCTCGGGGACAGCCAGGAGCGGGGTGGCGGCGCTGCCAGCCCCGTCCTGCAGGCAGCTGCCAGCCTCGGCTGCGGGGACAGCGCGGGGACAGCGCGGGGACACGCGGACCAGGGGGATGGCACTGCCAGCCTCGGCCTCATCACCAGGAGGAGGAGGAGGAGGAGGAGGAGGAGGAGGAAGGGGAGGCCAAAGGAGCCCGGCACCCCCGCAGTGAGGGGACAGCGCGAGGACAGCCAGCGGGGGGTGGTGGCACTGCCAGCCCCCTCTGAGCCCCAAGCAGTGACACCCCCCGAGTGTCCCCGCAGCTCTGGTGGCACCAGTGTCCCCACGGGCTGGGGGACAAGGGGCGCTGGTGTCCCCAGGCTGAACTCATGGGTGACCCGGAGGTGCCCGGGTGCTCCCGGAGGGTCCCGGGGGTCCCCCAGGGTCCCCAGGAGGTGCCTCGGGGTCCCCAGGCTGCACACCGGAGCTCCCAGGTGTCCCCAGGGTCCCTGGAATGTCCCCGGTGTCCCCAGGGATATCTCCAGGGCTGGCCCTCAATGCACCCCCTGTCCCCAACTGGACCCTGTGACCCCAGCCGGACCCTGTGTCCCCAGCCTGTTCCTGCTCCAGGTCACCGCCCACACCCCCGGCTGTCCCTCTGCCCCCTCACTGTCACCTGCGGCCCCCATGTCCCACCTGTGCCCCTCAAGCCATCTCAAACTGTCCCCTTCCTGTCCCAGGCTGTCCCTACTGTCCCTACACTCCGTCCATGCCACACACTGGACCCCAAACTGTCCCCCAGTGTCCCCACCATGTCCCCCCCGCCCGGCCTCGTGCCATCCTCCAGTGTCCCACGCTCCCTGCCCCACCGTGTCCCCCCTCTGTCCCCCAGGCTGCCCCGGGCTGTCCCGCTCTGTTCCACTTCATTTCCCACTGTCCCCCGATGTCCCCAACTCCCCTCGTGCTCTCCCTCCCTGTCCCCCAGTGCCCCTCCGTGCCACCAAGCTTGTCCCACATTTCCCTGACACTTTCCCCGCTGTCCCCCCTCTCCCCCGCGCTGCTGTCCCCGGGACTGCCTCGAAACTTTCCCCCTTTGTCCCGTGCCTGTGTCCCCAGGAAGCCCCCGATGTCCCCACGCAGCCCCCCGGTGTCCTCAAACTCCACTCTGCCCCCTCCCCGCCTCGCTGAAACTTTCCCCGTCCATCTCACGCTGTCCCCCAATGTCCCCAAGCTGTCGCCCGATGTCCCCAGGCTCCGAGCCGTCCCCCCCGCCACTCTGAAACTTTCTCTGTCCATCCCAAAACGTCCCCTAGTGTCCCCCGATGTCCCCTGCTGTCCCCCATCCTCTTTCTGTTCCACCTCCCCTCTGTCCCCATTGTTCCCCGCTGTCCCCTCGCTGTCCCCTCGCTGTCCCCCCCCCTCCCTTCTCCAACTTTCCCTCAACGTGTCCCCCTCGCCCCCCCCCCGGCGATGCCCCAAAAGTTTCCCATCCCTCACCGCTGCAGGTTCCATCTGTGTCCCCGCTCTGTCCCCGCTCTGTCCCCTCTGTGTCCCCGCTCTGTCCCCGTTCTGTCCCCTCTGTGTCCCCATCCCCGCCACTCACGGAGGTCTCGGTCCTGCGCGGCAGCGGCGGCGGCGAGGCAGAGCAGGAGGAGGAGCAGGAGCCCGGGCCGGGGGGCGGCTCCGGGGGCCGCGCCGGTGGCTGCGGGCTCGGGGCGGCGGGAGCGGCGCCCGCCGGGGGCCGGGCGGTGTCCGGGCATGGCGAGGCGGCTGCGCCCGATCCGCGCCCGGGGCCGGCAGTGCCCGCTCGGCCCCGCGGCCCCGTTTAAGTCCCGGCCCCGCCGCCCCCCGGAGCTGTAATCCGAGCCGGGCCGGCCCCGCCGGGCCCCCCGGACCTTCCCCCGGTGGCTCCGGACCCTCCCCCGGCCCCCGAGCGGGGCCGGCCCTCCCGAGCCCTCCTCGGGTCCCCCGAGCCCTCCCCCGGCGACCACCGGGGCCAGAGCGGGCGGAGGGACCCGGGCTCAGGGGGGCTGTGGGGTCTGGGGGCTGTGGGGTCTGGGGGCTGTGGGATCTGGGGGATGTAGGGTTTGGGGGATGTAGGGTTTGGGGGGATGCGGGGGGTGAGGCGGCGCAGCCCATCCCATCCCATCCCATCCCATCCCATCCCATCCCAGTCCCATTTTCCCATCCCATTTTTACTCCATCCCATCCCACTTTCCCATCCCATTTTCCCACCCCATCCCCATCCCATTCCCGGGTCCTGGGAAAACCGGGATACCCCCGACCCCGCCCCGGGATGGGGACCCCCCCCCCCAGCTCCGTCCTCCCCCGCCTCCCTCGCGGTGTCCCCGAATCCCCGCCCCCCTCCGGGGCCCCCTCGGGCCCAGCGCGACCCCTCCCCCTTTCGCTGTCCCCATTCCCGGCGGAATTCCCGGCGCCAATTGTGGGATCAGCGGGGGGACACGGGGAAACCTCCCCGACCCCAAAGCCAGCGCAGACCCACCCCCAGATTGCCCAGCCTGGATAGGGACCATCCCCTTCCCCTTCCCCAAATCCCCCAAATTCCCCTAAATGCTCCAGAAACTCCCCCAAGTTTTTGGGAGTTAGGGCGGGATTTGGGGGGGGATTTGAGGGGTTTTGGGGGAAATTTAAGGGGGGTTTGAGGGAGTTTTGGGGGAGATTCTGGGGGAGGTTGGGGGGATTTTTTGGGGCGGGATTTTGAGGGCTTTGGGAGGAGTTTTGGGGGCGATTGGGGGGATTTGGGTGTTCCCAGCCCCAGCAGGTGGAAGAGCGCTCGGCGTGGCCGGATCTGGCCGGGACCGGGGCCAGGCCTTGGCTGCAGCCGCCGCTTTCCGATGGAACAGAAAATTTGGGAATGAATCAAAGCGCCAGGGAGGGGCTGCCCGACCCCTCCCCAAATTTGGGGGCGGCTCCGCTGCTGTCCCCAGGGTGACAGAGCCGGGACGGGGCCGGGGACGAGCCCAAATCCCCCTGAACCCTCCCCACATCCCCCCAAAAAGTCCCCCAAAAGCGGGGTGGGGGTGAGGACATCGCCTCCCGCCCTCCTCGGAGCGCGGACACGCCGGTGGCACCGGTGGTGCTGGAGGCACTGGTGGCACTGGTGGCACTGGTGGCGCAGGTGACAGCTGACAGTGGCACTGGTGGCACTGATGACAGCTGACAGTGGCACTGGTGGCACTGGTGGTACTGGTGGCACCGATGACAGCTGACAGTGGCGCTGGTGGCACCGGTGGCACCGGTGGAAGTGGCGGGGACAGAGGTAAGGCCGGGCCCCCGCAGTTTCCCAGCCCCCGGCCCCCGGTGGCCTCTCCAGAGCCGGGGACAGGAGGGGACACCGGGAGGGGGCGTGGGGGGCAGAGCGGGGGGCGTGGTTTGGGACCGAACCGGCCCCGCCCCGATGTCCCCACGGGATCCTGGCTGTCCCCACCCCGGTGCCGCCACCCGCGAGCGTCACCGGCCCCGTCCCGATGGGTTTGGGACTCGATTTTCTCATCCCAAATTCCCCAAATCCCCCAGTTTAGGCTCAAAATTACTCTGAGAGTGGAAGGGGAATTCAGTTTTTACCATTTTTCCCCATTTCCCCCCCCATTTTTATCCTATTTTCCCCCATTTTT
The DNA here is from genome assembly GCF_023055355.1 of Agelaius tricolor. NCBI lineage: Eukaryota > Metazoa > Chordata > Aves > Passeriformes > Icteridae > Agelaius > Agelaius tricolor. The sequence continues at coordinate 36,034 of NW_027269361.1, read as the reverse complement.
ACCCCTAATTTCCCCCAATTTTTACTCCATTTTTGACCTATTTCTGTCTCATTTGGCTCTTAGCTCCCTCCATTTCTGCCCCATTTTACTCCGTTTTGGTCCCATCTTAACCCAAATTTTTCCCCATTTTCACCTGATATAAACCTCATTTCTGCCCCATTTTTACCCCATTTTGCCCTATTTTAATTCCCATTCCCCCTAATTTCTGCTCCTTTTCCACCCCATTTTTACCCAAATTTCCCCCCACTTCCCCCGCCATTTCCCTCCCGATTTTTCCCACTTTCCCAAACCACCCAATCCCATGAAAACCCCAAACCCAGAGAGGGAGTTCCTTCACGGGGGCATGAGCCAGGAATTTATTTTTCCCTTCTAAAAGGGCTTTTTTCAACACAAAACCTCCCCAGTTTCCATTTTTTTCCCTCTGGCACCTTGCAATAACCTCAGATCTGGCCCCAAATATTCCCTAGGATCCTTTTGGGATTGAGGAGCAGAAAAAAGATCTTTGTCCCCCACCTAAAACTCCCAGTTTTTACTTTTTCCTCCTAATTTCACAGCTATTTCACTCCATATTTTCAATTATACCATGACATTTCCTATTAAAAATTAATATTTAATAATATAAAAATGATATCCTTTTTTGAGCCTCTAATTGATTTTTTTAGGGGATGCAAAACCCCCCAAAGCCCCAATTTTGCAGCGGATTCATGTGAAAAAAGCACTTTTGAAGACCCCAAGCCTTACAGAAAACCTGATTTTGGGGCGAATTTGCCCCCTTAACAATTAATTGTAGGGACAAAAATTTGCTTTTAAACCCTAAAAAACCCCAAAATCCCAAATTCCTTTTTTCCATTTAGGGTTTTCCCTTCCCCTCCTTTTCCTGGTGGGAAGATCCCCAAAATTTCCTTTTTCATCCCATTTTTGGGGTTTTGTCACACAGAGCCCCTTTGTCCCTTTTCCCCCTGGAAAGGTGGGAAGGGGCCCGAAATGGGGGAAAAATCCGGGAATTTTTGTGGGATGAGGTCAAAGCCTTCCCCCCTCACACGGCCTCTTCCTCCTCCTCCTCCTTTCCCTCCTCCCCCTTTTTTGGGATGAAAAGGCGATTTTTTGGGAAAGGTACAAAGGGATCCTTTCAGGGAGCAGGGGGGGAGGGCGCTCAGGGCCTCACCGGGGATTTTTTGGGGGCTATTTTGATTTATTTTGATTTATTTTATTTTTTAGTTTTTAATGTTCTTATTAGGGTGGGTGGTTTGGGTTTTTTTTTTCAGTTTTTGGTATTTTTAATTTTTTTTTCTGTGCATTTTTAGGGTATTTTTGTGTATTATTTTAATTTTTTCTGGGGCCTTTTTTATTTATTGAATATTTTTTATAATATTTGTGTATTTTTCAAATATTGCTTGGAATTTTTAAAAGATTTTTGTGTGCATTTGTATATTTTGGGGCTATTTAAAATTTTTTTTTGTGCATTTTAAAATATTCTTGTGTATTAAAAAATATTTTAAAAATATTTTGGGGGTATTTTTGTGTGGTTTTTATTTCTGGGGTATTTGGGGTGAAACGCTAGGAATTGGATGAATGGGTTTGAGGGATACTTTGGGATTTTTTGGTGTCCCTTAAGGGATTTGTCCCATTCCCAAAGCTGATTTTCCCCCTGGAATTCCCAATTTTTTCCCTCGGGGGTCACTCTATGTTACAGGGGGTCACTCCACCCTTTGATTTTTTAGGATCTCCCCCCAAAACTTGGGAGTTTTTGCCCCCTAAATGCCTGAAATTCAGGATTTTCATCCAACTCCAAACCCTAAAAATTTCCTTTTTTTTTTCTCTCCTGTCTGGAGCGAGGAAGAGGTGAAAAAAACGCCGGGATTTTGGATCCTTTGATGGCGAATTCTCCCATCCCCCCATCCCAAAAAATCCCTATTTGGGGTGGCACCGAGCCAGGGCCCCAAAAGCCACGGGGACAAAGCCGCCCCTGTGTCCCAGAACCGGAAAAATCCCAAAAAATAAATAAATCCAGGGGAAAAAAAAAAATTTAAAAACCACCAAAAACACCCAAAATCCCAAAAAACCCCCAACCCTAAAAGAGATTTTTGATGGGGGCTGGGCGGAGGGTCCCAGGGTTTGAAGGGAGATCAGGTTCAGGGATTTTTTTGGGATTTTTGGGGGTTTTTTTGGGGATTTTTTTTTTTTTTTTTTTGCTTTTGGGCAAAACCAGAAAAAAAGCCCAGCAGGGCTGTGGGTTAATTAATTAATGAATGAGGGCTCAAGCCTGTGGGGGATTAATGGGGTCGGGGTCGTTAGGAGGAATTAGGATCAGGAGGCTCCTGGAGTGTGAGGACCCTGCCCCAGTTTGGGGGTAAAAATGGCCCCAAATCACCCCAAAATTGGGGTTTGGGGGAAGTAGCCCTGATCTGGAGGGTCTGGGGTGAAAAATTACCCCAAATTACCCTAAAATTGCCTGTAGTTACTCCAAAATGACCCCAAAATTGGGGTTTGGAGGGTTAAAGTGCCCTGCTTGGGGTTTGGGATTAAAAATTACCCAAAATGACCCCAAAATGACCAAATTTGGGTTTGGGGGGGGGGGGGGGGGGGGGGTAGCTCAGACCTGGCTGGATGTGGGGTCAAAAATGACCTAAAATTACCCAAAATGACCCAAAGTGACCTAAAATTGAAGGCTTTGAGGGGCAGCTCTGAACTCTGGGGTCTCCCAGCTCAGAATTTGGAGTCCCAGCCCTGAATTATGGGGAATCTTTCTCACATTTTGGGGCATTTTTCCTGCATTTGGGGCATTTGTGTCTGATTTTGGCACAGGCATCCCCTGTTTTGGGAGCACTTTCCCTGGATTCTGGGGCATTTCCCTTGATTTTGGGGCACTTTCCCTGGATTTTGGGGCATTTCCGGGATTTTGGGGCATTTCCTGGGATTTTGGGGCATTTTCCCTGGATTTTGGGGCATTTCCCGGGATTTTGGGGCACTTTCCCTGGATTTTGGGGCATTTTCCAGGATTTTGGGGCATTTCCTGGGATTTTGGGGCATTTTCCGGGATTTTGGGGCATTTTCCCGGTTTTCGGGGTGCCCTGCCTGGGCAGCACGGGGGGGATGGGGGCTCCGTGTCCCGGAATTTTTTGGGATCCTGGGATTCCCGGGGGAGGAGCCCAGCCCGGCCCCGCCGCTGCCGGGCCCAGCCACGGCCCTACAGAGGGAGCTTTCATCCCAAATCCCAGATTTTTCTGGGAATTTTTGTAAAAATAGCAGCGGATCTGGGGGGGGGTGGAGGCGAGTGAAGGGACCTTTGTCACCTGGAGGGGATTTGAGGGGGTTCCTGGGGAATTCGGGGTAATTTTCTGATGGGTTTTGGGGCATTTCCCGGGGTTTTGGGGCATTTTTCCCAGGTTTTCGGGCGCTTTCTCTGATTTCTTCAGCTGAGGACGAACTCCAAACCCTTTTCCAGAGATTCCCACTGCGAACAGGAATGGAGACAGACAAATAAATAAATGTACAACTGCATCTGAACAATGTCACCTAGCACATGAGGAGTTGGCAAAAAAAAAAAAATTAAATTTATCGCATATTTATAAACTCATAATTAAAATGTGTTCTTATCTAGCATAAAAAGCAGGAAAATTCCTCAATTCCAGTTTTTTTTTTTTTCAGATCTTTAATTTCATTAAAAGATAAAAAAAGTAGGAAATGAATCTGGTATAAAACAGGGGAGGGAGTTTGGGATCCAAAGGGACACGAAGGGCTGGGAAAAACTGGGAAAAGGGGCTCCAAAAATTCGGGAATTTGGTACAAAACTTCATCTCCCAGCTCGGGAAAAATAGAAAAAATTCCCAGCTCCTGCAGGAGAGGGAAAATACAAAAACTTGGGATTTTCCCCCACTTTTCTTATTAAAAATCGTCTTTTCCACCAGGAAGAGCAAATCCAGAGGCTTGGGAAGGTCCAAAAAATTTGGGAATAAATTAATCCAGGGAAAGGGGTGGGAAAAGCTCCCCAAATAAATCCTGGGTATTGTTTGGGAAAAATTGAAAGAATTCCAGGATTTTGGGGCTTTTCCCATGGTTCTGCAGTTCCTGCGGTTTGGGAGGATTTTTTCATGGAAAAAGTGGGAAAAGCAACTGGAAAAAGCAACAGGAGCTGCTGGGATGAAGCAGCCTGAAAAGGAAGGGAAAATTACCAAAAATTCACCAAAAATCCCAGATTTTGCTCAGGTTTTGGGATTTATCCCTTGGAAAAGCAAAGTCTGGGTGTAAATCCAGAGGAATTTTGGCATTCCAAAGCTTAATCCTGGAAAAATCACCCAAAAGTGGGAAGTTGGGAAGAAAAAACGGGATTTAAGCAGGAATTATTCCCAGGGATTCCAATCCAAGTTCTCCTATGGATAAAATCCACAAACTTTGGGAATGAGGTGGAAAAAATGGGAATGATCCCCAAAAATTCCCTCCAGAACCAAACCTTTCCCCTGCTTTTCCCAAATCCAGATTTTCCCAACCCAAATCCACGGAGGCTCCTCCCTTTTCCCAAAAATCCAGCTCCAAAAAGCCCAAAATTCCCAAATTTCCCCATCCCAGCAGACGGAAAAGCGGGAAAATCCATCCTGGAATCTCAAAAAAGAGGGAAAGAAACTCCAAAGAATCCCAACTGTGCTTCCAAACTTTTCTATTCCCCCCGAATGCGGGGGGGTTTGGGAGGAGCAGGACCCGGAGTTCCTTGGCTGCGTCCCCAGGAGAATCCTGGGATTCTTCTGATCCAAATCTGTGGAATTTCAGGATTTTTCTGGCATCAGAGGAGCTTCCTGTGCAGGATTTCCCAGGCCATCCTCTTCCGGAAGTAGGGCATGTGTTGCTTTGGGAATTTTGTGGGGAGAAATGGGAAAAAACGGGAATTTTGGTCAGGTTTGCTCATCCAGGGGCAGATTCAGGCTTTTTTCCCCATGGAAAATAATGGGAAAGGAGGAAATTTGAGGCTTTGGGGTTGTGGGAATGGTGGGAAAAAACTGGGAATTTCTGGGGATTCAGGCAAAAAATGGGGGAATTCATCCCAGATTTCGCTGGGATTGTGGCAAGTTTGGGGTTTTCCTGGCCCTGGGGGTCCGGGACCTGAGGGAATTTGGGAGTGTTGGGATCTGGAAATGCTGGAGGAGGGAAGTGGGATATTCCTGGAGGTTGGGAATTACCCAGGAATTCCTTGGAACTTTGGGGAGGAATGGGGGGGATTCGTCCCAGATTTTGGGGGGAATATTTGGGATTTTCCCTGGCACTGGGGCTTGGGAGCTTTTTCCAGGGACTTGGGACAGGGATTTGGGGACAATTCCATGGAGGGGGGGGGCACAGCCAGGAATGGGAAATAAGGCGGGGATTCCTTGGGTTGGGTGAGGGATGCTGGACGCTCCCCCAAATCCCGCTGGAATTTTGGGGTCTGTAGGGTGGGAATTTTGGGATCTGTTCCCTGTGCAGCCCCGGGTACCTGGGTGAAGTTGATGGGTTTGTCCTTGGAGATGCACTCGGCGTAGCGGCAGGCGAACATCCCGCAGTCGCTGCCGTTCATCTGCTGCGGGATCTCCTGCCGAGAAAACGGGAATCAGCATTCCCAAACCCCCACATTCCCAAATCCCCACAGCCCCCAAACCCCCCAGGCCAGGAAAAAACCCCGAAATCCCAGCGAAATCTGCGGGAAGGCCCCAGAATTCCGGGATTTTTTGCATTCCCACCTTGCCCAAATCCCACCCAAACCCTTCCCCTGTGGAACATTTCCTCTCCCAAGGATTGGGATTTGTGCCCTCCTTTTCTCCCCTGGGGGAAAAGGGGCCCAAAAAGGGCTGGGAATCCAAGGAAATGCTGAATTCTTTGGGAATTCTGGGCTGTCCAGACCTGGCTCTTCTTGCTCAGCAGGGCCCATCCATTGGTATCGAATTCCTTCCTTTTCTTATCCAAACTTTCCTGTTTCAGGTACTGCCTGTGGGAAAAGGAGCAGGAAAAGCTGGAATTCATGGGAAAATGGCAATTCTGAGATTCTGCTCTGTCTGGCTGTTCCCAAAGGGATTCAGGGTTGGGATTCACAAATCAATCCCCCCAAAAAATCCAAAATTGGATCAGGAGAGGCCGAAATCCCATGGGGAGAAAACAGGGAGAGAATTCCAGGGAAGAGAAGAAATTTTTCATGTCCTGGAAAGGGAGAATGAGCCTGAAAAAGGGAGCAAAAATTACCCTAAAGGAGCCCCCATAAAATGACCCTAAAGGGACCTAAGAATGACCCTAAAAGGGCCCAAAAATGACCCCAAAAAAGCCCCAAAATGGGTAAAGTAGGAGTTTCCAAGGCTGGGGAAGCAGGAGTGGGATTTTGCCAGGGAAGGGATTTCACTCACAGCAGGATCCTGCAGGCCTCACTGTTGATCCCTCCCATGGAATCGTAGTAGGTGATGGTTTTTTTCCTGAAATCCACGACCTGCACAGAGAAAAATTCCTTAAAATGGGAAAAAAAATCAGGAATGCTTTTCTTGCAAAAACAATGCAGGGTGCTTCACACCACAGGAGGATTTCCCCCAAAAATCCCCGTTTCCTGCTGTGTTTTTAATCCCTGAATGTCTCAATGAGCCATTATTGTTGTTATTGCTGTTTTTGTTATTATTGTTGTTACTATTATTCCTCCCACGGGTTTACAACAGTTTTGCCCCATCTCTCAAGGGCCAGATCTAGGTGGCTTTGAGTGTTTTCCCTCCCCATTCCCATGCCATTTTCGCTGGAAATTACCTCTTTTCCATGGAATTAACAATTCAAGCAGGAATTAATAAATTAAGGAGGCTTTTGCTAGAGGAGCTGAAAATCCCTGCAATATCCCAGAAGCCAGGGCAGGGGATGGGACAAAGGAAGGGGAAAAGTGAAATATCTGTGGCCTAAATCTCTTTAACAAGATCCTGTGGCACCAGCAGTTGGTGGGAACGAGGAAATCAGATCTTCTCAAGGGAATAAATTCCCCAAAATGACCTCCAGGCTGAATTTAAGTACTAAAAACCCCACAAAAAGCTGGTCCTACCTTTGTATTTCCCTTTAAACTCAGATTTGAGACACAAACACAAATTTTTCCCTTCAGCGCCACCCAAAAACAACAAAATTTGGGCCCTAAATCCCAAACTGAAGATTTTTTGGGATAATTCAGGCACTCACGGCCAGGCACCAGTGCACTCCCAGGTGGATGGGCACCAGGAGCAGATCCACAGAGAAAATATCCACTTTTTTTGTCCATCTTTTCACAGCTTGGTACCCTGCAGTCTTTAATTTGGTGAAGAAAAAGGTGTTGAAGGCATGGACTGCAGGCAAATCCTTGTCCTTGCTCCTCTCCATCAGCAAATTCATGTAGAAATTTATAATCTAGGGGGAAAAAAAAAGGGAAAACAGACCAGGTTTTTGATTTTTTTAGTAGTTTTTTATTTATTTTATTATGGTGTCTGGATTTGTGGCGCTGTGTAAAGTTAGGGAATAAAGCCCCAAAAAGGAAGATTTGCATTAAAATCTTCAAAAAACCCAGGGGGGTTTGCAGTAGCTCCATTGTAGTAAAACATTCCAGAGAAAACTCAAGGATTTTTAGGAATTTGCCTTTATTTAGGTCTGTGTTTAAGATTTACTTATTGTTTCCCCTGTTCACACCAATCCCATCCTCCCACTATCATTAATTCCCCACATAAATTCAATTATTTTTATTTTGCGGAGCTTCCCCCACAGATTTATCAGTCCAGGGTGGAATCCCAACCCACAAACCCCCTCCCAGCACCCAACCCGACCATTTTCCCCTCCCAAGCTGCTGGAAACGGGTGGGAAACGGGAATTGTTTGGCTCTCACCTCGTCGTTGAGCCAGTTGAGGTTGTTGAGGGTCTGGATGTCCTTCCTGGTGATGGTCAGGCGGAAAGCCTCGCTCAGCACCTCGTCCTGGTTCCCTCCTCGGAAAAGGCTCTTGATTTCCTTCTCCATTTCCTGGTGAAAGGGCAGGTGGAATTCCTGCTTTTCCTGACCCCCAATACCCAAGGCTTTCATGCCCAATTGTCCCTTAAGCCATAAATTCACCAGGACGAGGGTGCAGGGCTCCATCCCCATGCCCAAACCCCAGGAGTTCCCTGAAGTGAATTCCCTGAACTGACCCCAAATCCCAGGAATTCCCTGAACTGATCTGCCTCAGTTGAGGTAGAATTGCTGCTTTTTGTGCCCCAAATCCCCAAGGCTTTAACACCAAACTGATTCCCGAGCCACAGTTCCACCGTGAGGAGGGCTCAGGGCCCATCCCTGTGCCCAGGGCCCCCGGGCTCAGCCCCACCTCGGTGATCTCGGGGAAGTCGTCGTCGGCCTGGCCGGGGCGGGTGCGCTCGGGGCCCTCGGGCCCCACGGCCACCGGGATCTCCTTCTCCAGGGGCACGCGCAGGTGCAGATCCACCAGGTCCTGCACCGAGCGCTCCTGCTCCTGCAGCCGCTGCGGAGGCACAGAGAGGGAAAAGGAGCGCCTGGCATTGATGGAACTGGGACAAACCTCCGGGATTACGGAACCAAACCTTCACAGAGCCACCCAGGCCTGTCCCCAAGTACCACGGCTGCATTTTTCCCCATTTCCCTGGATTCTGACTCCTTTTCCAAGCCCTGACCACCCTCCCAGTGACAAAATTTCCTGTAGTTTCCAATGTGAGACAATATTCCCTCTTTTCCTTGCTGTTTATCCCAGGATTGAGAAGAAAAAAGGGCTAAAAAAGTTGATTTTTCCTGTTTTCCAACTGTTTTTCCCTAACTGTCCCAGTCCAGGGTGTTTTTCCGTGTAATTCTCACCTGGCTCTGGAGCTGCAGGGCCAAAGCTTTCTGCTCCTCTATTTGCCTCCACCTCTCTCTGGCTCGGGAATCATAGACACTGGTCCTAGAAAAAAACAAAATTTTCATGGACAAATTGATTTAAAAAATCAGGATTTTGGTTTTTCCACCCCAAAAATCCCAGGAAAAGCCAGCAGGGAATATTAACTCACAGCTCTTTGATCCATAGCTCGGCCTGGAAAAAGGGGAGGCTGGAAAGAGAGAGAAAGGAGGGTTGGAAGTGACCAAAAATACCAGAATTTCCCCAGAATTCCCTCATTTCCCAAATTCTCACTCTGTGTCTCTTCATTGTCACCTCCCCGCGTCCCTAAAATCCCCCAAATCCCCCCATTTCGCACCCCTTACCTTGGAGCTGGAGTTCTGGAATCCTTGACCTTGAGCAAAATGACAGAATCTGACCCTAAAAATGGGAAAAATTCCTGGATTTCTGTTCCCCTTGATTCCCACCCCAAATATTTCCCAATCCTGAATAAATACTCCAGATTGGCCACAGAATTTAAATCCCTTTCCCAGAGTTTGGGGTTATTTGGGATTTGGTTTCATTTGGTTTGGGATTCGGGGGATTTTTGGGGGTATTTTCTTTGGGACTTTCTTGGGGAGTTTTTTGGGATTTTTTTTTTTTTTTTTTAGTGAATTTCAGATTTTTTTGGGGGTTTTATTTGTGGTCTTGTTTTATTTGAGATTTTGGCGGTTTAGGGGTCATTTTCCTGCAATTCTCAGGAATCTTTACCTTCGCTCTGTGCCTCAGCTCCTGGCTCCTCCTCCCGCTGCTGTGGGGCCGCGGAATTCCGGGGCTGGAACTCCCCAGGAAACCCTGGAGAGGGGCCCAGGGGGGGATTTTGGGAATTCTGGGGTGGCTCTGGGGAATGTGGAACAGGAGCCGGAATTTTGTGAATTTCCGGTGCCTCGGGATCATCCCTGGGAGCCTCCTGGGGCAGGGAGGGGCCAGAACGGGGACAGCGGGAGCTGCAAAAAAAAAAATCAAAACACTCAGTTAGGGAAATTCCTGGGAAAAGACTGGAAATTTGAGATTTGGGGAGAGGATTTAGATTTTTTTGGGGGGGTTAGGAAAGGGGTTTTGGAGAGGTTTGGGGTTTGGGCAGGGTCTCTGATGATTTTCAGGGATTTGCAGAGGGTTTTTTGGGATTCGAGCAGGGATTTTGAGGTTCTTTGGGATGTGGGGCAGGTTTGCAGGGATTTTTTGGGATGCTCCCGACTCACAGGTGGAAGGGGAGCAGCGGGGAGGGTTTGCAGCTGGAGAATCTCTTCCCGGTCACCATCTGCAACAGCTGCCGGTAAATCTCCCGCTCCTCCTCCCGCACCGTCTGCGGGGAAAGACCATGGAAAAAACTCTTCTCAAAACCCTGGAATTCACTGATCCCAGGGATTCCCCCCAGATTCAGGGATCTGGTGGAATCCCACGAAGGCAATGCTGAGAAAAACCCCCAAAAAAAGGGGATTTAGGGCTGGAAAACCCCAAGAATTTGGTGTTTAACCCCAGATGTGCCCCCAGCTCTGCCTGGACACCCCAACCCCACAAATCCCCAGGATTTCTCAGGATTTCCATTCCCAGCCCTGCCTGGACACCCCAACCCCACAAATCCCCAGGATTTCTCAGGATTTCCATTCCCAGCCCTGCCTGGACACCCCAACCCCACAAATCCCCAGGATTTCCATTCCCAGCCCTGCCTGGACACCCCAAGCCCACAAATCCCCAGGATTTCTCAGGATTTCCATGCCCAGCCCTGCCTGGACACCCCAAGCCCACAAATCCCCGGGATTTCTCAGGATTTCCATGCCCAGCCCTGCCTGGACACCCCAAGCCCACAAACCCCTGGGATCCCCCAGGGTTTCCCCGTCACCTCCTCGGCCGCGCTCAGGAAGCGCCGCGGGGCCTTCTTGGGGCTGCGGCGGCTCCAGGAGGGGCTCGGGGCCGGCTTCAGGGGGAAGGAGGCTCCATGGAGGGCGGATTTTCCCCCAAAAGTGCTGGGGTTCCCGCTAGAAGGAGGGAAAAACACCGCGGGTTTGTTGTAAATCCTGAAAATCGGTTTAAAATCCTGAATAAAATCGCAAAAGGTTGCACGGAAGGAGAAATGAAAGGCCCCCAAATTCCAAATAAAGCCCCAAAAAATCACACACGAAAACAAAAACCCAACCCCCCCCCCCCAATTAAATTCCCCAAATCCCCCTGCTTCAAAATCCCAAATAAAATTAAAAAAAAAAAAAAAAAACAAGAATCCCAATCCCTACCAAAAAATCCTCCCTCAAATAACCAAAATCCCAAATTAAACCCACCAAAAAACCCCCCAAAAAAGAAATTAAAACCATCAAAAAATCCCCAAAATAAAACCACCTCAAAAAATTGTCAAATCACAAAACTCCAAAATCCCAACTAAACCCCACCAAAAATATCAACCAAAACCTGGAAATCTGAGATCTGCTGCACCCACCTGGAATTTTTACGGGTCTCCAGGAAGGAGCCTCGGCTCACCCTGGGCTTGGAGCTCCTCCACTGCCCGTTGGCTCCTGGGAATCTTTCAGGAATTTCTGAGGGGAAAAACACTGGGAGTTCCCAGAAAAACCCAAATTTCCCCTTCTCCAGGGGTTGTTTTCAGGGAAAACATCCCCAAACCCAAAATTCCAGAGGGAAAACTCACCTGGGGTGAAGCTGAGGGAGCAGGAGGAGTTCCCAGCAGGGCAGGAGAAGCTGCTGAGTTTGGGGAGGAAAAACTGGGGGAAAAAAAATAATGGGAAAAATTCCAATATTTTGCTTAGAAGTGGGAAAATGCCAGGGAAGAATCCAGGAAAATTACAGGGAAAAGGTTAGGGTGTTCCCAGGGTTGGTTGGGAATGGCGGCAGGACTTCACAATTCCCAAAATTCACAATTCCTAAAATTAATAATTCCCCAAATTTACAATTCCTAAGGTTTGCAATTCCTACCCATCACAGCTCCCCAAACTCCCCAAATTCCCAACTTTTAAAGGTTACAACTCCCATATTTTGTGGAGAGAATTTATGGAGCAGCAAGAACGCAAAAACTGCTGGGAAAATCCTGAATTTCGCAGCTCCGGACCCGCGGTTGATCCCACACTTGGGCTCCCCATTCCTGGCACATTCCAGGCCGAATTCCCACGCCGGGAACGGGGAATTCCCAAAACCGGGATTGGGATTTGACTTTTGAGGTTTCCAGGCTGGGTTTCCCCAGAGAAACCGCGGCTGGAAGTGCCCTAGGATTTCCTGGGATGGGGGAATTGTCCCGAATATTCCCAAATCCGCTTCCCGCCCAAATCCCGCCGTGGTTCCGTGAGGGAAGGACTTGTGGCGGCTCCGGCCCGGTGGAAACGGAGCCTGGGAACGCCCCGGCCCCGCGGCCCCCCGCTCCGCACCTTGCTCTCGGCGCCGAAACCCTTGAAGGCCGGGCCAGGCCGGGCCCGCGCCGCCTCCCGGGCCTCCATCCTCATGGGGGGCAGCGCCGCCGCCTCGGCCCCGGGCAGCGGCAGGACCTGGCACGGGAAAAGGCCCGGCGGCGGCGGAGTCCGGTGTGAAGGCAGCGGGAGAGGGAGGAGCGCGGTCCGGGAGCGGAGCAGAATCCGGAGCCGCCGCCGCTTCTCTTGCCTCAGCCGGCCCGGCCGCCGCACCGGAAGCGGAAATGGAACCGGAAGCCTCCCGAGCGCGCGCGGCTCTCCCGGTCTCCGCGGCGGCAGCGAGGAGGAGGCGGCGGAAGCGGAAGTGAGCGGCGGCAGCGCTGCCAGAAGTGCCGCCAGAGCAGGCGAGCGAGCCGCACATTGCTGGAAGCGGAGAGCGTCCCCTGGCGGCTGGGAGGTCCAGGGGGGCAGCCAGAAAGGAGGGGCCACCCTGGACGGGGGGGTGACCCTACAGGGGTCACTCTGTGGTGGGGGGTCATTCTCTGGGGCCTCTGACCCTATAGGGGGCCATCCTGTGGGGGCTGTGACCCTATGGAGGGATCACTCTGTGTGTGAGTCCCTACTACCGATCCCATCACAGTCGATCCCGTTACAGCTGATCCCATTCCAAGTATGCCCCTATGGTCAGTCCTGTTACAGCTGGTCCCTACATCCAAAACTGTTACAGCCTATCCCATAACAGCCGATCCCATTACAGCTGATCCCATAACCGGCGATCCCATAACGAGCGATCCCATTACACCGATCCCGTTACCCCGATCTCATAACGGGCGATCCCATTACAGCCGATCCCGTTACAGCCTATCCCATTACACCGATCCCGTCACCCCGATCCCATTACAGCGACCCCGTCACAGCCGATCCCCTTACACCGATCCCGTTACCCTGATCCCCTAACGGGCGATCCCATTACAGCCGATCCCGTCACCCCGATCCCATTACAGCGCTCCCCGCGGCCAATCCCAGGTCCCAGCCCGTGTCCCCGCGCTGTCCCCGGGCCATGGTGGCGCTGTCTCCGGGCCATGGTGGCGGTCCCGGTGGCCCCGGCGCTGTCCCGGTTCGTGGCCCCGGCCGCGCTCTCCGTGGCCGCGCTCCTCCTCCTCCTCCTGCTGTCCTTCCTCCCGCCCGGGCCGGGCCGGCGGCGCTCCGCAGGTCAGTGCTCCCGGTGGGCAGCGGGACTGGCGCCACTAACGGCCCCGGGAGGGCACCGGTAACGCCCGCGGACCGGCACTGGTAACGCCCGCGGGACCGGGACCGGGACCGAACCGGAGCCGGGAGAGGCAGCGGCAGGGAACGGGGACTGGGAGCAGTAAGAAAAGCAGAGCAGATCCCACCGGGAACAGCGACCCGGACCGGTAACGGCCCCGTACCGGGACCGGCGATGAACTGGAACCGGTTAGGGAGAGGTACTGGAACCAGCAGGGAACAGGAACTGGCACCAGTAACGCCCCCAGACTGGGACCGGCGGGGAACTGGAACCGGGAGATGCAGGGAGTGGGGACTGGGACCAGTATGGAAAGCAGTCTGGAACCAGTGGGGAGCGCAGAGTCCCACAGGGAACACAGACAGGGAGTGGTAAGGATGGACTGGGACCAGTAAGGAGGATAAACTGGCACCAGAAAGGAGGGCAGACCAGTAACCACAGGGAATAGAGACTGGGATGAACAGGGAATCCAGACTGGAACCAGTAAGGACAGAGTGGCACCAGTAAGGACAAACTGGCACCAGTAAGGAGTGCAGAGCAGCTCTCACTGGGAGTAAAGACTGGAACCAGTAAGAACAAACTGGGACCAGTAAGGACAAAGTGGCCCTGCTAAAGAGGGACTGGGACCATTAAGGAGAGCAGGGCAGGAAAAACAAACTGGAACTGGTAAGGACAGACTGGCACCAGTAAGGAACAGAGACTGGCACCAGTAAGAAGGACGGAGCAGCTCCCAGAGAGAGTATGCACCGGGTCCAGTAAAGACAAACTGGGACCAGTAAGGAGAGGCTGGGACCACTAAGGACAGCCTGGCCCCAGTAGGGAATCGAGACTGGGACCAGTAACGAGAACTCCCAGTAAGGAGTCCCCCCACGCCCCCCCGGGCGGGAGTGTCCCGGCGGTGTCAGCGGGGCTGTCCCAGTGTCGCCGCGTTCCTCCCCAGCGGTGCCACTCTGCGCTGGCAGCGTCACCCGGAGGGACAGAGCTGCTCTTCCCGCCTTGGGATTTGCCCGAATTTCCCGATTTTTTCCAGGCAGGAAAATGCCCTCGAGCCCCGCGGGACCCCAGCACACCGAGACCCTGGGGGTCGGCAAAGCCATCGCCGTCCTCACCTCCGGGGGGGACGCGCAGGGTAAGAGGACCCCGAAACCCCGGGATCCAAAATCCCTAGAAATCCCCAGCCCGAAATCCCTGGAAATCCCCCCCGAATTTCTCCCCCCTCCTCCAAAACTCCATAAAACCCTTGGGATCCCGGAATCCCCGGGATCACTAAGCCCCTGCCCCAAATCCCCCCCCCCCCCCAAATTCCCCCCAAAATCCCTCACCCCCCCCCCCAAGTCCCTAAAACCGCTCGTTTGGAGGTAAAAATCGGGATTTTGATGCCACAACCATCAGGGTTTTCCCTGGACTGAGGTTCTGGGAATGACCTTGGTGGGGGTTTGGGGTCGGGTGGAGCTTGAGGAGTTTTGGGATAGCGGAGGGGAACAACAGTGACAAAATTCGGGCAGGGGACTCCAAGTGGGCACCGGTGGCACTTTGGCACTGAGCCAAAATAATCAGGATTGCCCAAAATTCCAAGGATTCATCCCCAGGTTTGGGATTTTTCTGGGGGTCCCAAGGATGGGGGGCGGATGGACGTGGGGGGGGGTGCCAGGCCATGGGGGCCCCCCCGGAGTGTCCCCTCCCCCCACCCCCGTGTTTGTCACCCGTGTCAGGCGCTGCCACCAAAGGTCACCGGGGCAAAAATAACTCAGGCAGTGGCAGCTGCGAGGGGGGGGGACAGGGGGGGTACGGGGGGGACAGATTGGGGGTGTCCACCGAGGGGTGGCAGCCGCAGGGAGGTGCCAGGGGCTTGGGGATGTCACCAAGGGGTGACAGGATGATGGCGGTGCCCCACAGGCATGAACGCGGCCGTGCGCGCCGTGGTGCGGGTGGGGATCTACACCGGGGCCAAGGTGTTCTTCGTGTGTGAGGTCAGTGTCAGCCCCAACCCCAAAATTCCACAGCCCCACCACAAAAGTTGGGAAAAGTTGTCCTTGAACCACTGTCCACTCTGTCCCCCCAGGGCTACCAGGGGCTGGTGGACGGAGGTGACCACATCAGGGAGGCCACGTGGGAAAGCGTGTCCATGATGTTGCAGCTGGTGAGGGACACGGACAGGGGGACACACGGACAGGGGGACACTGGGGAATCCCCTCCTGGGCTGGGGAGGCATTGGGCATGCTCCTCACCGGTCCCAGTTTGTCCCTCACTGGTTCCAGTCTGAGCCTGGGCTCAGCAGAAAATGACCCAAAAGCAGAGCTGGGATGGGGGGAGGGAGGGAAGGGTGGACACAGGGACGCACATGGGGATGGGATGGGTGGATGGACAGAAGGATGGACATGAGGATGGGACAGAGGGATGGACATGGGGATGAGATGGGTGGATGGACACACAGGGACAGATATGGGGATGAGATGGGTGGACAGACACAGGGACAGGTATGGGGATGAGATGGGAGGACAGACACAGGGATGGATATGGGGATGAGATGGGAGGACAGACACAGGGACAGATATGGGGATGAGATGGGTGGACAGACACAGGGACAGCCGGCCAGCCCCGAGGCCAGCCGTGCCCCGCCGTCCCTCCCCAGGGTGGCACGGTGATCGGCAGCGCGCGCTGCCAGGATTTCCGCACGCGCGAGGGGCGGCTCCGCGCCGCGCGGAACTTGGTCAAGCGCGGCATCACCAACCTGTGCGTGATCGGCGGCGACGGCAGCCTCACCGGCGCCGACACCTTCCGCGCCGAGTGGGGCGGGCTCCTGGCAGAGCTGCTCAAAACCGGTACGGGGGCGACAGAGGAAAAGGATTGGGGTCAAAAGACAAAGGTTTGGGTTCAAAAGCACGCAAAAATTTGGGTCTTCCCACATAATAATGTGGTGTTCTTCCCTAGTTATGGAAGTTTAGGACACTTTTGCTCCCCAAGGGGACATTTTGAAGGAGGGCAGAGAGAGAACAGGGGGTGTGGAAAGGTTTGGTTTTGAATCGGGATGTGGAACTCAAAAATTGGGTTTTTTCCATAATTATGGAGGTTTGGGGCACTGTTGAAGATGTTTTAAAGGGGGACACAGAAGAAAAAAAGGGTGTGGTTAAAAAAAGCAGGGTGTGGCACTCAAAAATTTGAGGTTTTCCCCCAAAACAGAGATTTGTGGCGCTGCTTCCCCCTAAGGGGACATTTTGGGGGTGTCCCACATCAGGAAAGGAGGGTGTGGGAAGGTTTGTTGTTGCAGTGTGATGTAAGTTTGTGATTCTAAAAAAACTTTGGTTCCAAAATCAAGGTGTCCTACACAAAAATACAGGGTTTTGTCACCCAAAACTGAGTGTTTTCCCCCCAAACAATCCCTTTGACACCTCTACCCCCCAAGTGACCATCTGGGGATGGCGTCCCCCTCCTGTCCACCCCCTCCCCAGGTGGCATCACGGCAGAGGAGGCGCAGCGCTCGAGCCACCTGAACATCGTGGGCATGGTGGGCTCCATCGACAACGACTTCTGTGGCACCGACATGACCATCGGCACCGACTCGGCGCTGCACCGCATCATGGAGATTGTGGACGCCATCACCACCACGGCGCAGAGGTGACAAGGACACCCTCGTTGTCCCCAGCCCCCCGGTGTTCCCGTTTCGGGTGGGTGACGCTTTCTTGTCCCCGCAGCCACCAGAGGACTTTCGTGCTGGAGGTGATGGGGCGGCACTGCGGGTACGTTCTGGTGGCACCTAGGAAGGGTTCTTGTCATGCCAAAAATTGGGGGAAGTGGCTCAAAAGCAGTTTTTGGCCCCATTTCAGGTATCTGGCGCTGATCACAGCCCTGGCCTGTGGTGCTGATTGGGTTTTCATTCCTGAGTCACCCCCTGAGGACGACTGGGAGGAGCACCTGTGCAGGAGGCTGGCTGAGGTGGGAGGGAGGGATGGACACGGGGATGGATGGATGATGGATGGATGGATGGATGGATGGATGGATGGATGGATGGATGGATGGATGATGGATGGATGGATGATGGATGATGGATGGAGGGATGGATGATCTCCCCCTGTCCCCATCCTTGTTGACACCCTGTGATCCCCCCCCAGACCCGTGATGGTGGCTCCAGGCTCAACATCATCATTGTGGCTGAGGGTGCCATCGACAGGCATGGCAAGGCCATCACCTCGGACGAGATCAAAGCTGTGAGTGGGGATGGTGGGGGGACATCCCCCTTTGCCCCCTCCCTTTTTGGGGCCAGTCCCAGAGCTCTCCTGTGTCCCTGCAGCTGGTGGTGAAACGTCTGGGGTACGACACCAGGGTGACCATCCTGGGCCACGTCCAGCGTGGGGGGACCCCCTCAGCCTTCGACCGCATCCTGGTGGGCACCTCCTTCCTCACCCCAGTCCCAAACGAGGGGACCTGGAGGTGACTGACAGCCCCCCTTGGGAGGTGACACCCCTGATGTCCCCTCAGGCCAGCAGGATGGGTGTGGAGGCTGTGATGGCGCTGCTGGAGGGGACGCCGGAGACACCGGCCTGTGTGGTCAGTCTGTCTGGCAACCAGGCCGTGCGCCTGCCCCTCATGGAATGTGTCCAGGTGGTGAGTGGGAATGGGGGGACACTGGGAGTGGCCCCAGACCCAGTCTGGGTCCCTAAGATGGTTCCCATCCCTAAGATGTCCCCAAACCCTCCAGGGAGTGTCCCCAAGCCAGCCCCAGGCACGGATCCCACCCCAGGACACCCCATTCCACCCCAATCCCATCCAAAACACTCCAACCCTACCCAGGACACCCTGATCCCATCCCAGGACACTCCAATCCCACCCAGGAAACCCCAATCCCCCTCTGTGCCCCCAGACCAAGGACGTCACCACAGCCATGAACGAAGGACGCTTCGAGGACGCGGTGAAGCTGCGGGGCCGGTGGGTGGCACCTCCATGTCCCTGTCCCTGCAACCCCAATGTCCTTAAAACGTCTCAAAACCCCAACTTCCCTGATTTTTAGGAGCTTTCAGAACAACTGGAATGTCTATAAGCTGCTGGCTCACATCCGCCCGCCTGCCACCAAGGTAGGGAGCACTGGAGAGGGCATGGGAAGGGGCCCGAGCCGGGACACCCCAATTCCATCCCAGGCACGGATACCACCCAACCCCAACCCCAACCCCCAGTGAGCCCTGTCCCTGTCCCCAGAGCGGGTACACGGTGGCCGTGATGAACGTGGGCGCTCCGGCCGCAGGGATGAACGCGGCCGTGCGGGCGACCGTGAGGATCGGCCTCATCCATGGGCACCGCATGCTCGCGGTGCACGACGGCTTTGAGGGGCTGGCCTTTGGCATGGTGAGGGTCCCGAGGGGAATGGGGTGGGAAAAGCGTCAGGAGAGGGACTGGGATGGGGAGATTCCCACAGGGAATGGGGTTTGGGATGGATTTGAGGGGCTGGCATTCGGGATAGTGAGGGTCCTATGGGGGAAAGGAGTTGGGATGGGGAGATCCCTATGGGATAAAGGGGTGGCCAGGGCATGACGGATTTGAAGGGTTGGGTTTTGGAATGGGGAGATCCCAGTGGAGAAACAGGCTGGGAAAAGAGTTTGGGAAATGCAGGATGGATTTGAGGGGTTGGATTTTGGGATGGGGAGATCCATGTGGGAGAAGGGTGCAAGAAAAGGGCCTGGGAAGGGGCAGTTGTGGCACTGCAGGGATGGAGATTCCTCAGGAATTCCTCAGGATGGGGGTGTTTAATCCCTGTCCAAACCCCAGCCCTGCTGTGGGTCTGATCTGCTGCTGTCCCTGAGCCAGGGGACATTGTGTGACCTCCTGAGAGGGCTGAGGGGACATTGTGTGACCCCAATGTCACTCTGATAGGGCTGAGGGGGACCATTGTGACCCCAGATCCTTCTCCCACCCCATTAAACCCATTTCACCCCCCAGGTGGAGGAGATCGGCTGGAATACTGTGGGCAGCTGGACGGGGCTGGGAGGATCCAAACTAGGCACCAAGAGGTGACTCCCCCCTGCGTGTGGGGTCATTTGGGGTCCCCCTGGGGTCCCCCTCTTGTCAGGCTCATCCCGAGGAGTTTCCCCTTCCCAGGACTCTGCCCAAGAAGCATTTTGAGGAGATCAGTGCCAACATCAGCAAATTTGGGATTCATGGTCTTATCATCATCGGTGGCTTTGAGGTCAGTGGGGTGTGGGCAGGGTGTGGTCAGCGGGATGGGGTCAGTGGGGCTTGGTCAGAGCATGGTTGGGGTGTGGTCAGGATGGGCTTAGAGAGGCATGGTTAGAGTGTGGCCAGGGTGGGGTCAAGGTCCCTCTGCTATCCCCCAGGCATTCACCGGCAGCCTGGAGCTGGTGGAGGGCCAGGTCTGGTCAAGGTGTGGTCAGTGCCCCCCTGTTCCTCTCCTCTCTGCATTGTCCCCTGATGTCCCCATTGTCCCTCAGGCGTTCACAGGTGGCCTGGAGCTGGTGGAGGGCCGGGCACGCTTCGAGGAGCTCTGCATCCCCCTGTGCATCGTGCCCGCCACCGTCTCCAACAACGTCCCCGGCTCTGACTTCAGCATCGGCGCCGACACCGCCCTCAACACCATCACCACTGTGAGACCCCAGATACCTCCCCAAAATCCCCCTCGTCCCAAACACCACCACCCCGGTCAGACCCCCCATCCTGTAGCCTCTGCTCCCAAACATCATCACCACAGTGAGAACCCAAATCCTGTGTCCCATATCCCTCCTGATGCCAAACACCATCACCACAGTAAGATCCCAGTGGAAGTCCCAAATTCCCCTGATCCCAAAGCACTTCTCCTACCACTATCACCACTCTGAGACCCCGATGGAAATCCCCCAACTGCCCTGACATTAAACCCCTTTTCCTGACCCCAAATCCCACATTTCAGACGTGTGACCTGATCAAGCAGTCTGCAGTGGGCACCCCAAATCCCCTGGCCCTAAATCCCTTCTCCTGATCCCAAATCCTGTCCCCACTGCAGACGTGTGACCTGATCAAGCAGTCGGCTGCAGGCACCAAGCGCCGCGTGTTCATCATCGAGACCATGGGTGGCTTCTGTGGCTACCTGGCCACCATGGCCGGGCTGGCAGCCGGCGCCGACGCCGCCTACATCTTCGAGGAGCCCTTCAGCAGCCGTGACCTGCAGGTGGGGACAGTCCTGTCCCCTGTCCCCAGTGGCACCAGGGTGGTGTGGAATGAGTAGGTTCCCCACTGACCCCACTCCCACCTCCATTCCCGACCCCACAGGCCAATGTGGACCACCTGACGGAGAAGATGAAGACCACGGTGAAGAGGGGGCTTGTGCTCAGGTGGGCTCCAGCTTTGGGGGGACCTCGTGGCACCCCTGTGGGGATTGGGTTTGGGATCAGGGGAACTGGGCTCTCACCGTGGTGATGGGCAAGGGATGGAAGATTTGGAGTCTCATTGTGGTGCTGCTGTTGGGGATCAGTGGAATTGTTTGGGATGGGGTGAATTGTGGGATTTGATCCTGATCCTGTCCCTGGTGTAGGAATGAGCGTTGCAATGAGAACTACACCACAGATTTCATCTACAACCTCTACTGCGAGGAGGGCAAAGGGATTTTTGACTGCCGGAAAAATGTCCTGGGGCACATGCAGCAGGTGGGAATGGGGTGAGGGTTTGGGAATTCCCCCAGGAACAGGATCGGTGTTCAGGGGGTTTCCCTGGGAAGAGGACTGGGACTTGGGGGATTTCACTGGCTCATCCTGGATTCTCCTGGGGCAGGGAGGCAGCCCCACCCCCTTTGACCGAAATTTCGGCACCAAGATGGGCGCCAAGGCCGTGGCCTGGATCACCGGGAAGATCAAGGAGTGCTCCCGGCATGGTGGGTGCTGCTGGATGGGGGATCCCAAAGGGATCCCAGAGTGACCCTACATTCCCAAACCATTCCCAAAAAGCCCTCCTGTGGATTCTGGGGGATGTTCCCCACTCCTGGATGATCCCAAACATTCCTAACCTCCCCTCTCGTTTTTGAAAGGTCCCAAATATTCCCAACCTACCCTCCCATAGGTTTTACCCTCATGGAGCATCCTGAGCATTCCCAAGCCCTGCTCCAGGAGGATCCCAAACATTCCTGACTTCCTGTCCCAGGTGTTTTCCCATCCCTGAAGATTCCCAAACATTCCCACCCTTTCCTCCCACATCCCTGGAGAATCCCAACCATTCCCAAGTCGCCTCCAGGAGGTTCCCAACCATTCCTGTGTTCCTCCCAGGCCGGATCTTTGCCAACACGGCGGACTCAGCGTGCCTGCTGGGGATGCGCAAGCGCAGCCTGGTGTTCCAACCCATCGCTGAGCTGCGCCAGCAGACGGATTTTGAGTGCGTGTCCCTCCCTGTCCCTCCCTTCCCCACCCTGCCAAAGCGGACAAAGCCTGGGATCCCTCCCCAGGGATGTCCCCAGTCTGTCCCTGTCCCCTCAGGCACCGCATCCCCAAGGAGCAGTGGTGGCTGAAGCTGCGGCCCATCCTCAAAATCCTGGCCAAGTACAACATTGAGCTAGACACGTCTGAGACAGCGCACCTGGAGCACCTGACCCGCAAGGTCCTGGTCCCCGACGCCACCCTGTGACAGGGACAGCAGCCACTGCCAGCCTGAGGAACCCCAAAAATCCCCTTTTCTCACAGCATCCCAGGGCTTTTCAGGGATTTTATGGGATTTTGAGAAGTGGTCCCCAAGCGGTATCAGGATAAATTGAGGATGGATGGTGGAGGTTGAGGTTTTTAGGGTTAAAAGTCATAAAATGGAGATGTTTCAATAAATTCAGTGCTTGTCCAAGTGCTCCAGGTCTCTGTGAATCCATGGAAAGGCAAACCTGGACCCCACTGACACCAAATCCCTCCTCATCCTCAGGATTTCCCTGCCCAGCATAACACAGAGGGATAAAACAGGGATAAAATTTGAGCCCCAAGTTCATCCCAGAAAATAACAATGACAGTTTTTAGCCGCTTGGTTTCACCTTGGAGAGCTGCTCTTCCATTGGATCCTGGAATAGATCCCAAAAAAAAAACCCCAAACCAACACCAAAGGGTGAATTCCTAGTGGGAAACCTCAGGAAGAGCTTGAAGAGATGGGAGGGAAGCCCTCAGCTCCATGTGGAGCTCTCTGAAGATTTCTTTCGCCTACAAGAATTCCAGCCCTGCAAAATTTTGGTTTTTGAGGTGGTTTCACTCCTGATGCAGCATAAAAGTTATGGATAAACAGGCAGAACTTCACTCTCCATGCTGGAGAAACACCTGGATCTTTGATTTTCAGCCAACCCATCCCACAGGATTACTCTGCATCCTAACCCACAATTTCTTGCCTTGGGTCCTTCCTCAAAGGAGACTTTTCCCTTAAAACCTTCCTTTTGCAAGGCAAAAAAACAAAAAAAAAAAAGGGGAAAAATAGATTAATCCAACAGCTGGGATATAATTTGCCATCAGAGGGATATTGTTCATTGCAGAGAGTGAAAGGGGGGGACAGGGAGAGAAGCAGAGGGAACAGAGAGGAGGAAATGGAGGGAGCGTGACAGAACAGGGGGAGAAAGGGAGGGGACAAAATGGAAGGGCCAAGGGGAGGAAACGGAGGCAGCGTGAGGGGCCAGCAGAGTGCCGGGTGGCTGAGGGGAACAAAACCACGGAGAAGAACCTGGGAAGTGACAAAGTGAGCGGGGATCCTCCGGGGGAAGGGCAGCTGTCCCTGGCTCAGGTGAGCAGCAGCAGGTACTCCTTGAGGCAGGCAGGCAGCGGCAGCTGCTGCACGGCCTGGGGCAGGAAGCGCAGGCCGAGCGAGCGGCGCACGGCGTAGCGCGACAGCGCCTGCAGCGTGCCCGGCGCCGAGCACAGCAGCGTCAGCCGCTGGCACAGCTGCGGGTCCCGGGCCACCTCCCAGGGCAGGCTCCCGTTCTTGCGCAGCTCGAAGTGTCCCGTGGCCCTGTGCAGCAAATCCAGGCAGGAATCCTCCCGCTCCGTGCCCAGGCCCCGCACCAGCAGCGCCACCAGGCGTGAGATGGGGCTCTGGCCCTTCAGGTTGACCACGCGCACCTCGGCGCCGAAGTCCAGCAGGACGCTGACGCTCTCCAGGTTGCCCTTCATGGCCGCCCAGCTCAGGGGGGTGTCGTTGTTGTAGTCCAGGGCGTTGACCAGGGCGCCGTTGGCCAGCAGGGCCCGCACGCACTCCGCGTTGTTCTTGAAGGCCGCCCAGTGCAGGGGCGTGTCCTTGTTGCCGTCCAGGGCGTTGGGGTTGGCGCCGTACTCCAATAAAATCTCCACGCAGGTTTCATCTTTTTCTGCTGCGTAGTGAAGGGCTGTCCGGTTGTAGCCGTCCAGGGCGTTCACCTGGGGGAGGAAAAAAAAAAAAAGGTTTGGGGGTCAGGGAGTGGCTCCAGCTGGATCCCGCAGCAAGGGAAGAGCTAAAGGTCCCAAATCCCAAACGCAGGGAAAAATAAGGAAGGGTTTTACCCAAGTAGCCAGGGGAAAGTGGCTTCCTTCCCAGCCTCCTGAAATCTCAGTGCAAAAATTTAGGTTTCAATCCTTCCTCCTCTCCCAAAAATCTCAGCCCAAGAATTCCCTCCCTGTTGGGACAATGAACCTTTCCCTGGTGCCACTTTGTGAGGGGATACAAGCCCATGGAATATGCTGAGGTGGAAAAGACCTACAAAGACCTACAAATCCAAGCCCCGGCCCTGCACGGGACACTCAAAAATCCCCCTCTATGCTGGGAGCATTGTCCAAACCCCAGTTCCCAGAGCTTGTGACACTCTGGGGGAAGAACGTTTTCCCAAAATCCAACTTAAACACATCAGCTCCAATGTCAACTCTTAATCAGCTCTTCCTGACTTCCCTGCCCATTATCTCGGAATTTTTTCTACCTGTTTTTGGTTTTTTCAAAGCTTTACCTCAGCTCCTTTTTGCAGCAGCAGCTCCACGCAGTCGGCATCAGCCACCATGCAGGCACAGTGCAGGGGTTTGAGGGTGCCATGCAGGCAGTTCACATCGGCACCCTGGGGAGCACAGGAACACCCCCCGGTAAGGAACTCCCCCCCTTTCCATCCCTTCAGAAAGGGTTAATTCACACAAATCCCGAGGGTTTGCAGGAACTACCCCGGGGTCAGAAAAACCCACCCTTTCCCTGCCCTTCCCATCCCCCCTTCAAGAAAGGCTTAATTAAGAGAAATCTCGGGGGTTTGTTCGCAAAAACACTCCCGGTCTTAATCCCAGCTCCCGCTTGTGTTTCACTAATTCACTGTCACCAAACGGTGCCCGGAGACCCCCAGAGACCCCACCAGCCCCGGGGGTTCGGAGGGTGGAAGGAAAAGCCTGGAGTCTCTAAACCAACCAGAGATGCCCTGATCTTCCCCTCCAGGGGATCCCCACGGAGGCTCCGCAGGGAGCGGGACAGCCGGCGACAGCTCGGCAGGGCCCGTCAGAGGGACCCGGAGTCCGGGGGGGACTCAAGCAGGCCGGTCTGGCCGCGGAAGGGGTGGGATGTCCCGGTCACGGGGCCTCACCCGGCCGATGAGATCCTCCACGTTGTCCCGAGGGAAGGAGCGGATGGCGGCGATGGTGCGGATAAGGCGCTCGGACAGCGAGTACTTGCTCTGAATGCTCTGCATGATGTACCACATGGCGCGGGCCGCGCCGCGGCATCCCCGGCCGGCCCTGCCGAGCCCCGCGCCGGACCCGGGGCGGGGAGGGAGCGGCCCGGGCCGGACCGAGCCGCAGGAGAGTGCGGAGGTGGAGCCGCGGCTGTTCCGGAGGAATGCGTAGTGGCTCCGGAGCGGTCGCGGGGCGGTTCCGGGGGCCCGAGCCGCTCCCGGACCAGCGGCGGCGGCCGGCCAAGCAGGACGCGGAAATGCCGCTAACCAGAAGTGGCGTCACACCAAGTGCCCCGCCCCGACCACCTCGCCACAAATCCGGCTACGGCTCCCCCGCTGGTCCCGCCCCCTCCATGCCTGTCCTCCAATCCCCAGCACCGATCGCTCTTAAGCCGCGCCTCCTATCGGCTTTTCACCAATCC
Organism: Agelaius tricolor; assembly: GCF_023055355.1. Lineage (NCBI taxonomy): Eukaryota > Metazoa > Chordata > Aves > Passeriformes > Icteridae > Agelaius > Agelaius tricolor. The sequence goes on along the minus strand of NW_027269361.1, from coordinate 10,544 downwards.
GCGCTTTCCTAAGATCACGAAGGCCCTCCCCCTCCTCCATACACCCCCCCCCCCCGTAACCCCCTCAATTTTCCCCCAATTTTCCCCATTTTTCCCCAATTTGCCTCCATATCCCGCTTTCCCCTTAGGCCACGCGCACACCGACCCACCAACCAATAGGAACCCAGCACCGGCAACACAACCTCGATAAGCCCGGGGGGCGGGGCCTCGCGGTAGAGGCCACGCCCCCCCGGCCCCACAAACGGACCCAGAACGGCACCAAAATTGGAATTTTTTTTTTTATTCCTTTTTAACAACTACTGCCCCCAGCCATCTCCAGGGAACCCCCGGAGCTGCTGTTCAGGAGCCTCGGATCCCGTCAGAGATCTCTGTTTGTCCTTTATGGCCGTGGGTTGAGATCCCACTGGGAGCGCCCGCCCCTCGCCAGCCGCCGAGCAGAGCCCTAAATAAAGAAGATTAAATTCCTGGCTACCGAATAGCGGGGTGGCTATCGCGTTTTAGGGAGTGCCTACTGAATTCTGGGCGGGCTTGGTTACCGAATTTGGCGGGGGTGGCCTCTGAATTTGGGGAATAGCTACTGCATTTGGAGGTTTTGTCTTGATTTCGGAGGAAAAGGGGTGGGAAAAGGGAGGGGCAAGGAGGAGGGGGTAGAGCTGGGGTCCTCCCAGCGCTCCCAGTATCACCAAGCCCCCCTCCCAGTAACCCAAACGTCCCCTCCCAGTGCTCCCAGGAATCCAAATTCTCTCCCAGTAACCAATCTCTCCTTCCAGTCCCTCCCAGTAACCCCCTCCCAGTGCCCCCAGGTCCCTCCTGGGGCTCCCTATATCCCCTCCCAGTCCCTCCCAGTTTATCCCAGTCCCCCCCAGATTCCCCTCTCCACATCTCCCGGTTTATCCCAAGGCCCCCAGTCCCCTCCCAGTTCCTCCCAGTGCCCCCAGTACCTGTCCCTCGCTTGTCCCAGCCAAGGGGGGCACTGAAGAGGGAAAGGGGCGTTAGGGGGTTTTTTGAGGTCACCCCATAGATCAGGGTCAGGGGTTTCTCTGGGAGGGCTTGGGGTCCTGCAGGGGGTTTGGGGAGCTCTGGGCTCCTTCCGTGGGGGTTTGGGGTCCCTGTGGGGAGAGATCAGGGGTTTGGGGTCACACTATGGGAGTTTGAGGCCCTATATGAGCTTTTAGGGTCCCTCCTTGGAGACGAGGAAAGGGGATGGTGCTTGGAGCTGAAGGTCGGGGCTTGGGACATTATTTTGGGATAAATCCTGTAGAATTTGGGGTCACTCACCTACGCTGGAGGTCCCTGAATTTCTGTAGGCTATGCCAGCCTGTGGGGGGAGAGCAAACCATTATGGGAACCCCCCTATTTTGGGGTGGCCCCCATTTGGGGTGAGGTCTCACCTGCCATCCTGGGGTGCTGTGGGACTGGGGGGGCTCCAGTGGGGCGAAGCGGCTGCAAAAGAGAGGCAGGAAGTTTGGGGGACCCCCCTGTGCAATTGAGGGACCCCCATTCCAATTTAGGATGCCCCACACCCCTTACCTGACCACTTGACTGCTGAGCTGCCGGCGGGGCTGGGGGGTGACTGGAAAGGAGACAGAAAATTTGGAAGGACCCCTATGAGCAAGGAGGGGATGAGGAGGTGTTTCAGGGTGTGGAAGACCCCCCTACAAATCTGGGGGGCACTTACCTGAATGTGTGGGGGAGGGATGGGGGGTGCTGCTGCGGCTGCTCCAGCGCCAGCCTGGGGAGAGCTGTGGGGAGATTTGAGGGGGACAGTTTTGGGGGTGAGGGAAGGGGCAGGAGGGCTCTGGGGGGAGTTTGCGGTCCAGGAAAGGGGCAGGGGGACTTTGGGGGGCAGTTTGGGGTCCAGGGAAGGGGAAGGGGGGCTTTGGGGGCCACCTGCATGCGGCGCAGCTCTTCATTCTCCCGGCGAAGTGACTCCAGCTCCCTGGGAAGGGGGAGAATTTAATGGAGGGTGGGTTTTCCCCCCCATTTGGGGTGGGGGTCCCTCCATAGGGTATCTAAGGGGGGCAGAGCAAGGGGGTGGGAGCTCAGCAAGATGGCAGCAAATGGCAGAACATGCTGTCACCAATGTGGCAGCCAAGGGGGGGTAAGACCCTCCCAAGAAAGGGGCCAGAAGGATGAGGACTGTCGTTAAGGAGTGCTGCCTCACCCACATGCCCAGAGGAGCCCAAGATGTAGGTGCGAACCCCCTTCCATAGCGTCCCACTCACCTCCTCCTCTCCCCCTGCTCCTCTCTGGCCTTGTCCAGCTCTGCCTGCACCCGCCGAGTTCTGTCCGCGTGCAAGTCCACCAGAAGTTGTGCCTGTGCCATCTGGAACTGCCACACCTGGGGGATGTCGGTCACTCCCTTGTACCCCCCAGCGTGTGGGGTTGGGGACAGCGGTGGAACCTCATCCCCCATCATCCGTGTCCTCACCTGCGTGATGTGGGCAAGGTGCTTGAGGGCGAGGTCCACTGGGTTCTTGAAGAAAACCTTCTCCTCTGGGCGCATCTATTGGGCATGGGGGTGTCAAAATGATGGGAAGAAGGTTGGGAACGGGAAGGGAAAACGGTGGGAAGGGGATGTGGGGAACAATATGGAGGACACTGGCCTGATCAGATATGGGCAGGTAGCAGCAGGCGGTGCCACAGACTGGGCAGGGACCTGTGGGAAGGGGAGAAAAAAGAAAAAGAGAGAAAAAGATGTCCAAAAGTCCCAAAAATGGTGTTCCTTGAGGGAAATGGACCATTTCCCTTCATTTCAGGTTTTTAAATTGAGGCAGGATCCTCCATTTCCACCATGCTAAGGGTGTAAATTGAGGGAAATCCTCCTTTTCCCATCATTTAAAAGACAGAAATTGAGGGGAAACCCTCTTTTCCCGATATTTTAGGGGTTTAAATTGAGGGCAGAGCCCTCACTTATTTATTTCCTTGAGTTGAGGTGACCCTTCCTTTCCCTCTTATTTTAAGGGACTAAATTGAAAGAAACTCCCCCTTTCTCAGCATTTAAAGGGCTTAAACTGAGGGTTTCCCTCAATTTTACCTGAGCCCCCACAGCCCTCGCACAGGATGTGGCCACAGTTGGTGATGGCGAAGCGGGCGCCATCCTGGCGGAAGCAGCGACTGCAGTGGAACCAGTCCATGATGGCGCCGGAGCGAGGAGCCGCCTGTGCTGCCTCCACACAGGAGAGCCTGGGAGGGAATGAGGGGGAAAGGTGAAGGGAAAAGAGTGGGAAAAGGTGAGAGAAAAAAGAGATGGAAATGTGAGGGGGAAAGGGTCAGAAATGTGAGGGAAGAAGGGCTGGAAGCGTGAGGCGAAAAAGGGCGGGAAACGTGAGGGGGAAAGGGTCAGAAATGTGAGGGAAGAAGGGCTGGAAGCGTGAGGCGAAAAAGGGCGGGAAACGTGAGGGGGAAAGGGTTGGAAATGTGAGGGGAAAAAACAGCAGGAAAGGTGAGAGGAAGAAGAGTGGGAAAAGGGAGAAAAAAAAGTGTGGGAAACGAGAGAAAAAAGGGTGGGAAATGTGAGGGGGAAAAGGGCGGAAAAGGTGATGGGGGAAATGGTGGGGTAAAAGGAGAGAAAAAGAACAAGAAAGGGGAGAGATGAAAAAAGTGGGAAATGGGAGGGGGAAAAGGCCACCTGGATGGGGACAGGGAAACCAGGATTGGGACATCAGGATGGGGACAGCAACACCTGTACCTATGGGGGCAGATGGGGATAGGGACACCAAGCCTGTGGAGACATTGGGAGTGGCATGGGGACACACGAATGGGGGTGTCGGGATGGGGACACTGTGATGGGGATGGGGACCCCATGGTGGGGACAGGGATTCAAGGACCCTGGGGATAGGGTCCCCAGGATGGGAATCCTGGGATTTGGGCACATGGATCTGCTGATGACATCAATTAAAGGTCTCTGAGCAGCCTCGGTCCACTATATGGATTTGGGGACACCAGCCAGGGGTGATGACATTGTCCAACTGTGAGATTTTGGGGTCACCCACAGTGATCCCAGTATGGCCATGCAGAGCTTTTCCCATCCTTCAGGAACCAGTGCCTGGGGTGAGGGAAGGAGATGGAGACCCCATACTCCCAGCCCAGCACCCCTAAACCCTCTGAGGGGCTCTGGGGGCATGGGGTGCAGGGGGAGCACCCCAAAACCCTGATCTTACTATTCCATGCTCCCAGAATCACAAAATTCTGCTAAATCTTTGTCTGTGTTGCATAATTCCAACAATTTTTAACTGGGGGGTTGGGGGGCAGAAAAAGCACCCCCAGAATATCGGGGGAGGGGCTCAGCGTTTGGAGGGCACAGGAGTCACCCCGGAACCGCAATCCTATCATGACCTGATCCCAAAATCCCTCCATGCCACTGTTGAACCCTCTGGCCTCGCTGTGCGATTCCAGCCATTTTTAATTCTAGAGATGGCGGGGGGCAGAAATGCATCCCCAGGCCTCGTGAGGGAGAATCTGGGGGGCGCAGGGGCCACCTCAAAACCCCGATCCCCCCCAGTCCCTCTATCTCGGGATCCCGTGATCCGTCATTGTGTAATTCCAACCAGTTTCTGATTCCCGGGGTCGGAGGGAGGGGGGCAGGAAATGCCCCGATAAAACCCTTTGGGGGATCATTCAGGGATTTGGGGGGGGGCGCGCAGGGGACGCCCCGAAGCCCCCATCCCGCCGTTCCCGGAATCCCTGGATGCCGCTGCCGAGCCCTCCGCCCTCGTTGCGTAATTCCAACCATTTTTAATTCCCGGGAGGGCAGGAAACGCGTCGCTGCCGTTACACAAAGCAGGAAGGGGGGAGGGAGAGGTCTGGGGGGGCTCCCTGTCCTTATTCCCCTTAAACCCACCCTGCCCAACCTCCCCCCCCCAGATCCATCCCCCGCTTGGAAAACACCTCCCTTTATAACAAAATAACCAAACCCCAACAATTCGGGCAATTCGCACAATTCCCCCACTCAATACCGGGCGGTTCGGGGGTGTCCCTGCTGGGACCCGCCCTTTTTTTTTCCCCCTAGGGGTTCCCCCCGCCCAAATTCCCTTTTTCCAAGGTTTCCCCCCCACTTTTCCCAGCGTTTTTTCCCCGCTTTTTTCCCAGCGGCGCATCCGGCGGGGAATGGGATGACGGGACCTTCCTGTTCCCGGCCCCGTGCCCGCCTCGCGCCCGGGGGACGCCCCCGCCACCACCCCCCCGCACCGCCGAGCCCGACGGGACCCCCGGAGCCGCCCCCGGAGCCCTCCGGAACGCCCCCGGCCCCTCCCGCGCCGCGGAGCCGCCGAGGTGAGTCGGGGGGCGCGGGGGGAGGGAAACGGGCCCGTTTTTGGGGGGGAAGGGGACGGGAAAAAGCGGAGACACCCCCCCAGAAAATTTGGGAGACCCCCTCCCCCCCAATTTGGGATATCCCGATGTTAGATTTGGGATGGGGGAGGCGGTGGCGGAGGGGCGCCGTTGGGGGGCTGGAAATGAGGGAAAAAGGAGAGTGGGAACCCTCCCACAAAAACTGGATGGACACCCCCCCCCCCCGACCACCAACTGGAGATACCCCCGGGTATGGATTTGGGATGGGGAGGCGATGGCGGAGGGATGGCAAAAGATTTGGGGCGGGGGGGGGGGGTGTGGATGAACGGCGAATTTTGCGGATTGAAAAGAGAGGAAAGAGAGCGGGGACCCCCCCAAAAAAATGTGGGAGATCCACCCCGTCCAGCTGGGGATACCCAGGGGATAGAGCGGAACGATGGATTGGAGCCCGGGGGGGTGGGGCGGTGGAAATGAGGCGCCGTTTGTAGGGTTGGAAAAGATGGAAAAAGGAGAGTGGGGAACACTCTCCCCCCCGCCCCCCCCAAATTCAGGAGATCCCTCTCCGATTTGGCATGCACCCGGTCTTGGATTTGGGAAGGAGAAGGCGGTGGCAGGGGGGCCACAATGGAAGGGGAGGGGGGTGTGCCGTTTTTAGGTTTGGAAAAGAGGGAAAAAGGAGAGTAGGGACCCCCCACAAAAATTTGGGAGACCCCTCCCGCAGTTGTGGATAACCGCCGTCTTGGATTTGGGATGGGAGGGGAGATGGATTTGGGGCTGGGAGGAGGGATCAGGCTCTGTTTTGGGGGGGGCAGAAAGGAGGCAATGACAGTGGGGACCCCCTCCAAAAAATCTGGGAGACTCTCCCCAAAAATTTGGGTTACCTCCATGTTGGATTTGAAGGGGGGGGGGACTGTGGATAAACCGTTTTGGAAGGGAGGGCAAGAGAGTGGGGACCCCTCAAAAAAAAGCTGGGAGTCCCCCCCCAGTATTCAATTTGGGGGTGAATTTTGGGGAAGGGTCCTGGGGCTCTGTTGTTCTTTTGTGCCCCCTTGGAAAAATTAAAGTGGGGGAGGAGCAAACCTTGGGGGACTGGGAGTAATTTGGGAGCACCCTGGGTGATTTGGGGGGTCCTGGGTGATTTTGAGGGGAACTCGGTGACCCCCCCCCTTTGTGACCCCCCCCCCCTCCATCTGCATCCTTCCATCCCCCTCACCCCAGATTTTAGGGGCTGAGTCCGGAGCAGCTGTGAGACCCTCCCAAGACCCTCAGAGAGCAGGTGGGAGGGGAACTGGGGAGTACAGGGTGATTTGGGGAGACACAGAGGGATTTGGGGTCACACAGAAGGATTTGGGGGGACACAAAGGGATTTTATGGGGGGAACAGGGATATTTGGGGAGGCACAGAGGGATCTGGGATCACATGGAGGAGTTTGAAATTACACTGAGGGATTTGTGGGGACATGAAGAGATTTAGGGTGACACAGAGATTTTGGGGGGAATAGATGGATGGGGGGGAAAAAAGGTTTTTGTGGGGATGAGGCTTAGGGGGGTACAAGGGGATTTGGGATCTCCCTGAAGGGTTTGGACAGGTAACACAGAAGGATTTTGGCGGGGTAAATGGAAATTGAGGGGGGCAAAAAAGGATTTGGGGTCACACTGAGAAATATGGGAGGCACAGCAGGAACCAAGATGCAAACAATCCTTTGGAATTGTGGGGGGAGGCGGTTGTGGTTTTCTGCTGCTCAGGGGGGTCCTGGGGCGTTTTGGGGTGCTCAGGGCCCCCCTTGATGCTGCAGTCCTTGCAGGAGCCCCCATGGAGCAGGACGAGCCGGACGTGGTGGAGCTGCAGGACTCGGACGAGGGGGACGTGGTCCGGAGGGTCTTCATTGGTGAGGAGGGGACCCCAAAAGTGGATGGGGGGGTTGGAGGGCTCCAGATAACCTAGAAAAGCAGTACAGAAAATTTTGGGGGGGATACGGATACTTTTGGGGTGGGCTGTAGGCAAATTTGGGGGGTCCTAGGCACTCCAAGAAGGGGGTGCAGGCAATGTGGGGGGCTGCAGGCAAATTTGGGGAGGCTCCAGATGTACCTAGAAGGGGGTAGAGGCATTTGGGATGGGATTCAAGGGTTTTTGAGGGTCTACAGACACCACTGGAGGGGGGTAGAGGAATTTGAAGGGGGCTTAAAACACTCTTGAGAGGGTTCCAGACCCCCCAAGAAGGGGTTATTGGGAATTTTGGGGGCCTTCAGGTACTTTTGGGGGGCTCCAGACACTCCAGGAGGGGGCATAGCCCCTTTTTGGGGCACAGTGAGCATTTGGGTAGGGTGTGCAGCCCCTTTCTGGGGTGCACTGGACACCAGGAGAGGGCCACAGCCCCTTTTTGTGCCCCCTTTTGGGTCACAACAAATATTTGGGTCAGGGGTCCAGCCAATTTTTGGGATCCAGTGAACATTTGGGATGGATGTCTGGCCCCTTTTTGGAGCACAATGAATATTTGGTCAGGGTTGCAGCCCTTTCTGGGTCACAATGAACATTTGGGTCAGGGGCACAACCCCTTTCTGGGGCTCAATAAATATTTGAGGAGAAGGCCTAGCCCCTTTTTGTGTCACAACGAACATTTTGAGGAGGCTTCAGGCAAACTGGGGAGGCTCCAGGCACCCTTTTAGGGTGCAATGAGCATTCGAGGAGGGGGCCCAGCCCGTTTTAGGAATACAATAAACATTTGTGTTGGGGTCCCAGCCCGTTTTAGGGTCACAGCAAACATTTGGTTTGGAGGTCTAGCCCCTCCTGTGCTCTCACCCCCTGGCCATGTTCCCCCAGCCGATGACGGCATTGTGAGTGACGGCGAGGCCGAGGTGCTGCCGCACGAGATCATCCGCACGGTGATCCCGCACAGCCCCCTGCGCCCCCCGCCGCCCCGCGGGACCCCCGGCCCAGCCCCGGGGGGCTCCGAGGAGGGCGGAGGGCGGCGGGGCGGGGGCCGCCAGCGCCCCTTCATCTGCAACGAGTGCGGCAAGAGCTTCAGCCACTGGTCCAAGCTGCTGCGGCACCAGCGCACGCACACGGGCGAGCGGCCCAGCACCTGCGGCGAGTGCGGCAAGAGCTTCTCGCAGAACTCGCACCTGGTGCAGCACCGCCGCACCCACACCGGGGAGAAGCCGTACAGGTGCGGCCACTGCGGCAAGAGCTTCTCCTGGAGCTCCAACCTCATCCAGCACCAGCGCATTCACACTGGGGAGCGCCCGTACGGCTGCGCTGAGTGCGGCAAGAGCTTCACGCAGAGCAAGAATCTCATCAAGCACCAGCGCACCCATGCCGGGCCGGGGGCAGCGCGGCCACGGCGCTGCGCCCACCCCGCCGGTGCCCCGAGGGCTCTGAAGGGGCCTCGGGTGGGGGGCGAGGGGCCCACAGGGGCCGAGGGCGGCTGTGGGCAGGAGCCACTGATCTGCGTGGAGTGCGGGGAGAGCTTTGCCCGGAGCGCCGCGCTCAGGAGGCACCGCCGGGGGCACCGCCCGCTCTTCGTGCCCTGAGGGGACAATGTGGGGACAGTGCCCGCTCTTCGTGCCCTGAGGGGACAATGTGGGGACAGTGCCCGCTCTTTGTGCCCTGAGGGGACAATGTGGGGACAGTGCCCGCTCTTCGTGCCCTGAGGGGACAATGTGGGGGCAGTGCCCGCTCTTCGTGCCCTGAGGGAGCATGGGGACACTGTGGAGGGGGCACAGGGACAGTGGGGCACTGTCCTCACACTGCTGGGGGCACCGCCCACTCTTTGTGCCCTGAGGGGCAGGGGGACAGTGGCACCGGGACATAGGGACACACGGAGTGTGGGGCATCCGTGTTAGATAGTTGGGGCATCACCCGCTTTTCATGCCCTTTTCGTGCACACCGTGGTGGGGACACAAGGACTGTTGGATAATGCTCTGGCAGTGCCTGCTGTCGGTGACCTGTGGGGACACACAGACAGTGGGCCACCCTGGTGGGGGACACAGGGACAGTGCTACAGACAGGAGACATGGTGCCACCATGTGAGGAGACACAGGGAGTGTTTCATGGGCAGGACGTGGTGACGGAGCTGGGGTCGCACGAGTTATGGAGTTATGCCACAGGTGAGGGAATGTGACACCAAGCTGGGAGACTGTGGGGGGGCACCTGGACTGGGACAAGGACAGGACACAGTGACTCCAAGGTGGACGACACACGGACAGGACAGAGGACACAGAGCTGATGACCCCAAGCCCACCCCATGCCCCATGCCCTGTGTCCCCCTCTGTGCCCCTCGCTGTTCCGTGTCAGTGCCACATCCCAGAGCTGTAAATAGGGGAAGGGACATGGGGCGGGGGGGGGGGGAGGTGACACTGGGAGACTCCCCTGTGGGGTGTGGAGAGGGCATGGACAGGGCTGGGCTGTGAATAAAGTTGTGTTTTGGGGGACCTGGGAGTTGGTTTTAGGGGGTGACAGAAATGGCGGGGAGGGGGTGGGGGGAGAACCCTGGGAGTTCTCCCTGAGGGAGGGAGGGCAAAAAGCCCCCAGGAGGGGAGTTTGAGGGGCTCAGGGGTTTGGACAGTCTCTGGTCAGTCCCTGCAAAGCCCGAAAGGACAGGGGGAGTGGCAGAGGGAATTTGGGAGTCAAAAAAGGGGTCTCAAAACTTGGAAGGGATTGCAGGGAGGTCCCAAATTGGAAGGGAGTCGGGGGGACCCCAAAACCGAGAAGGGCGTTGAAGGGGCTGTTTCAGGAGGTGGCTGCCCACTCTGGGCCACAGGCCCCTGAACACCAATGCTGGCCCTTTTCCCTGGCAAACAAAACTCTGCCACCAGGTTCCTGGTGGCAGATTGCAGGAGGTGCTTGGCACTCCAAGGCCAACCAGAGTTTTATTTTACTGCAGTGTTTTTCTGGGAGATACGGCGTGCCCCCTCCTAACCCTTACCTCCTCCCCTCAGCCCTCTTCTGCCGTGTCCTCTTCTCAGCCCCTCACCCCTACTCGAACTTGGAGCCCAGCTCTGCCCCATCCCTCACTCTGCCCTTTTCCCCTCCCCATCCTGCCCCTGCCCCATCCCTCACTCTGCCCTTTTCCCCTCCCCAGCCTGCCCTGCCCCATCCCTCTCTCCCCTCACCCCCCACCCGTGCCTCTCTGCAGCAGCACGTGGGAGCCTGAACATGGGGACAGTGTGGCCCTCGTAGCAGGACAAGACCCAAATAAATCAACCTGTAATGAAAATAGAAAAAGGGTATCATCTTGTGTTAATATGTGTTTT